>NW_027651094.1:0-24410 GCF_965287045.1 Carcharhinus amblyrhynchos
CTCTCCCTCCCTCTCTCTCTCTGCCCCCTCTCCCTCCTCTCTCCTCTCTCTCTCTGCCCCCTCTCCCTCCCTCTCTCTCTCTGCCCCCTCTCCCTCCCTCTCTCTCTCTGCCCCCTCTCCCTCCCTCTCTCTCTCTGCCCCTCTCCCTCCCTCTCTCTCTCTGCCCCCTCTCCCTCCCTCTCTCTCTCTGCCCCCTCTCCCTCCCTCTCTCTCTCTGCCCCCTCTCCCTCCCTCTCTCTCTCTGCCCCCTCTCCCTCCTCTCTCTCTCTGCCCCCTCTCCCTCCCTCTCTCTCTCTCCTCTCCCCCTCCCTCCCTCTCTCTCTCCTGCCCCCTCTCCCTCCCTCTCTCTCTCTCTCTGCCCCCTCCCTCCCTCCTCTCTCTCTGCCCCCTCTCCCTCCCTCTCTCTCATTCTGCCCCCTCTCCCTCTCTCTCTCTCTCTGCCCCCTCTCCCTCCTCCTCTCTCTGCCCCCTCTCCCTCCCTCCCTCTCTCTGCCCCCTCTCCCTCCCTCTCTCTCTCTGCCCCCTCTCCCTCCCTCTCTCTCTCTGCCCCCTCTCCCTCTCTCTCATTCTGCCCCCCTCCTTCTCTCTCATTCTGCCCCCTCTCCCTCTCGCTCTCTCTGCCCCCTCTCCCTCCCTCTCTCTCTCTCTGCCCCCTCTCCCTCCCCCTCTCTCTCTCTGCCCCCTCTCCCTCCCCTTTCTCTCTCTGCCCCCTCTCCCTCCCTCTCTCTCTCTCTGCCCCCTCTCCCTCCCTCTCTCTCTCTCTGCCCCCTCTCCCTCCCTCTCTCTCTCTCTCTGCCCCCTCTCCTCTCTCTGCCCTCTCTCTCTCTGCCCCCTCTCCTCTCTCTGCCCTCTCTCTGCCCCTCTCTCTCTGTGCCCCCTGCCTTTCTCTCTCTCTCTCTCTCTCTCTGTCCCCCCTCCCTCCTCTCTCCCTCTCTCTCTCTGCCCCCACTCTGACTGGGTTTCTGGTCACCCGGTGCTGATATCTGTGTGTCTGGGTGTTGAGCTGTGTTTGCGATGCTGCTGTGATGTGTGTTACTATGGAGGATGCTCTGTAACCCCAATCCCTCACTCTGCTCTCTGGTTTTGAAGGACCGTCACTTCCATTGTGCCCCGCTGGAGCAGAACGCTCCGGTGTTACTGGCTCTGCTTGGGATCTGGTACATCAACTTCTACAAAGTGGAGACCCACGCGCTGCTGCCCTACGATCAATATCTCCACCGCTTTGCAGCGTACTTCCAACAGGTACAGAAAACCCTTCCAACAAACACCAAGTCCAGAGGAGGGCGTGTGCCTGTGTGTGTCATAAGAACATAAGAAATAGGAGCAGGAGTAGGCCATCCAGCCCTTCGAGCCTGCCCGCCATTCAATAAGATCATGGCTGATCTGTCGTGGCTCAGTTCCACTTTCCCGGCCCTCTCCCCATAACCCTTAATCCCCTCTCTTATCAAAAACCCATCAACCTGCGTCTTAAAAATATTTAGCGAGGCAGCCTCCACCACTTCAACGGGCAGAGAATTCCAGAGATTCACCACCCTTTGAGTGAAGAAGTTCTTCCTCAACTCCATTCTAAACCGCCCCCCCTTTATCTTGAGGCTGTGCCCCCTAGTCCTACTGTCCTTTCTGAGCGGGAAGAGTCTCTCCACCTCTATCCTATCCATCCCATTCATCATCTTATACGTCTCAATGAGATCTCCCCTCATTCTTCTAAACTCTAACGAGTACAAGCCCAGTTTATTCAGCCTCTCCTCATAGCTCAACCCCCTCAACTCCGGTATCAGCCTAGTAAACCTCCTCTGCACTCCCTCCAAGGCCAAAATATCCTTGCGTAAGTACGGCGACCAAAACTGCACACAGTACTCCAGCTGCAGCCTCACCAATGCCCTATACAGCTGCAGCAAGACCTCCCTACTTTTATATTCAATCCCCCTCGCTATGAAGGCCAGCATCCCATTCGCCTTCCTGACCACCTGCTGCACCTGCAAGCTGGGTTTTTGCGATTCATGCACAAGGACCCCGAGGTCCCTCTGCACCGTCGCCTGCTGCAGTTTTTCGCCATGTAAGTAATAGTAAGAATATGTAATAAGTAATAGAATAAGTAATAGTAAGAACATGACTTGCCACTTGTCAGCCCAAGCCTGGATATTGTCCAGGTCTGTTGCATTTGGGCACAGACTACTTCAGTGCAAATGATACTGAGTCATCAATGAAAATCCCCGCTCTGACCTAAGAATGGAAGTAAGGTCATTGATGAAACAGCTGACGATGGTTGGGTCTAGGACACTGCCCTGAGGAAATCCTGCAGTGATGTCCTAGAGCTGAAATGAGTGACTTCCAACCAGTTGGCGTGTATCTGTGTAGGTGGATAGGAAGGCTCTGAGTGGGGTGGGGGTCTGTATGAGCTGTGTTTTGAATATTGAGGGTGGGAGATATTAGGAAGGAGGTTGTGGGTGGATGGGTGTTGCATGGGGGTGGATGGGTGTTGAGTGGGCGTGGGTGGATGGGTGTTGCATGGGGTGGATGGGTGTTGAGTGGGTGTGGGTGGGTGGGTGTTGCATGGGGATGGGTGGGTGTTGTGTGGGGTGGGTGGGGGGTTGTTGTCTGGGTATGTGTACAGACTGAAACTACACTGATTATAATGGAGACCACTTCCAGCTATTGCTCTGCATATTATGCACTTGAACCCTATCGGAACCCAATCCAATTGTTAGCGCAGTCTCAGGATAAAGGATCAGCCATTCCCAACTCAATGAGGAAATATTCCTCTCAGTTAGAAAATCTTTCAAATTCTCTCCAAGATACCCACAGAAAGCTGCTTAATAAGATAAGAGCCCATGATGTTAGGGGGAGTATATTACCATAGATAGAGGATTGGCGAACTGATAGAAGAGAGTTGGGATAAGAGGGACATTTTCAGGATGGAAACCTGTAACTAGTGAAGATCTGCATGGATCACTGCTAGGGCCACTATTATTCACAACATATTTTAACGGTTTGGACGAGGCAAGTGGATGTACTCTTGCCAAGCTCACAGGTGATGCAAAAATAGGTGGGAAGGCAAATGGTGAGGATGACACAAAGAGTATACCAAGGCATATAGATCAGTTAGGTGGGTGGGCATAAACTTGGCAGATGGAACGTAATACAGGAAAATATGAAGCTATGCAGTTAGAAGAATAAAAGAGATTAATATTATTTAAATGGAGAAAGACTGCAGAAAGCGGCAGCACAGAGAAGTTTCGGGAATAAATCACACAAAACTAGCATGGAAGTTCAGCAGGTGATAGGGAAGGGAAATGGGATGACGGTCTTGATTTCAAAGGAAATGGAGCCTAAAAATAGGGAAAGTCTTGCTAAAATTATACAAGGCACTAGTTGGACCACCTGTGGGATGACGTGAACAGTTTTGGTCCCCTTACCGGAAGAAAGATACCCTGGTATTGGAGGCAGTCCAGAGAAGGTTTACGAGGTTGATCCTGAGTGTGGAGGGGATTTGTTATGAGGAGAGGTTAAGGGGGTCGAGCCTGTACTCATCAGAGTTGAGAAGAATGAGAGGCGACCTTATTGAGACATATCGGAGTCTTGGAAGTTTGCCGGAGTAGACACTGGTTGTTTCCCCGTGTGGGAGAGTCAGGGACTAGAGGGTAGCATCTCAGAGTAAGGAATGGCCCACTTGGACAGAGATGAGGAGGAATTTCTTCTCTCAGAGGGGAGTGAATGTGTAGAAGTCTTTATCATAGAGGGCTGTAGAGGCTGGGTCATTAAGTGTGTTGAAGTCTGAGACAGACAGATTTTTAATCAGTCAGGGAATCGAGGTTTATGGGGATAAGGCGGGAGTTTATTGTCGTAACTGTCACAACTTCATTGAATGGGGGAGCAGATTCGATGGGCTGAATGACCTCCGTCTGCTCCTACATCCGATTGTCTCTGCCCCAGAGAGCTGTTCAGATGTTGGGTATCACCAAGACTGAGGCTGCCTGAATTTTGGACACTAAGAGAATCGGAGGATACAGGAGCAGACGGGAAAGTGGAATTAAGTTAGAAAATCCACTGTGACCTTATTGAAAGGTGGAGCAGGCTTGATGGGCTGAATGGCCTCCTTGTTTTTAACTTTGGTGTGGTTTGTGTTTGGCTGAGGTACATGTCAGCAAAGAGCAGGACTCGGGGCAGTTTGAGACAGGTTCAGCAACATTAGGTGGAGCAGGAGGATGATATCTTACTGCGGGGAGTGAAGGAGCTGCCGTATCTTTATCTGTAAACTGGAATGTTGTTCTTGTTTCAGCAATTCACTAATCTCTCTCTCTCTCCCTGTCACACTCTCTCTCTCTGTTTGTATCTCTCTCTCTCTCTCTCTCTCTCTCCCTCTGCCTGTTTGTCTATCTCTGCCTGTCACTTTCACTCCCTCTTGCTGCCTGTCTCTTTCGCCTCCCCCCACCCCACTCTCTGTCTGTCTGTGTTTTTCCAGGGGGATATGGAATCTAATGGCAAGTACATCACCAGCAAAGGGACCCGGGTGGACTACAGTACTGGACCGATTGTCTGGGGAGAACCTGGTACCAATGGGCAGCACGCATTCTACCAGCTGATCCACCAGGGTGAGTGTGTGTGTGTGGGTGTGTGTGTGTAGTCACAGCTCTCCATGGCAATGACCCTTACTGACCTCCGAGATATTAGTACATAAGAACATAAGAAATAGGAGCAGGAGTAGGCCATCCAGCCCTTCGAGCCTGCCCCGCCATTCAATAAGATCATGGCTGATCTGTCGTGGCTCAGTTCCACTTTCCCGCTTTCTCCCCATAATCCTTAATTCCCTTGTCTATCAGAAATCTATCTACCCGCGTCTTAAATATATTTAGCGAGGCAGCCTCCACCACTTCAACGGGCAGAGAATTCCAGAGATTCACCACCCTCTGAGTGAAGAAGTTCCTCCTTAACTCTGTTCTAAACTGCGCCCCCCCCCCCCTTATCTTGAGGCTGTGCCCTCTAGTCCTGCTATCCTTTCTAAGCGGGAAGAATCTCTCTACCTCTACCCTATCCATCCCTTTCATTATCTTATACGTCTCTATAAGATCCCCCCTCACCCTTCTAAACTCCAACGCGTACAGACCCAGTCTATTTAGTCTCTCCTCATAGTCCAACCCCCTCATCTCCGGTATCAGCCTAGTGAACCTTCTCTGCACTCCCTCCAAGGCCAATATATCCTTCCATAAGTGCGGTGACCAAAACTGCACACAGAACTCCAGTGCTTTTCTAACTCTGACCTCTTGTACATTTTCATTCATTCTCCAGGAGGAAGCTGTGCACTCACCTCCCTGAGCCCCAGGCTCTGGAATTCCCTCCCTCAACCTGCCTGCTTCTCTCTCATCCTCTAAAACCCACTGGTTCCCAGGTCCTGTTATTCCCCCCTCGGGGAACGGGGTTGAATTTTATTTGATAATCCTGACTGTGTTTAGAGGCATAGTTTGGACGTGAGGCATTCTGAGAACTCCTGAGGATGTGAAAGGCGTTACAGAAATGTAATTTGCTTCTGAAACTACTCCTCGTACCCTTTTCAAAACCTGCACCTCGGCAAGTAAGACGGCAGAGCTGACTGGGAGGTAATAATCGGGAATGTCAATAAAGTGGGGGGTGAGATGGGGTGTGAGGCTGTTTGATATGGGGGCAGGGGGGAGGGTGTGCTCAGTAACCAATCTCTGACCTCTCCGCGGTGTCCGATCC
Organism: Carcharhinus amblyrhynchos; assembly: GCF_965287045.1. Lineage (NCBI taxonomy): Eukaryota > Metazoa > Chordata > Chondrichthyes > Carcharhiniformes > Carcharhinidae > Carcharhinus > Carcharhinus amblyrhynchos. Next base: position 5,716 of record NW_027651094.1, read on the forward strand.
TGTCTCTCTCTCCCTTAGGGACCCGGATGATTCCTGCTGATTTCTTAATCCCCGCACAGACTCAGAACCCAATCCGGAATGGTCTGCATCACAAGGTATAAGAACACTGAATGTCGGGGGGTGGGGGGCGTGGTTTAATTGGGGTGTTTGGCGTTCTAAGAAACCCAGACCGGGTCCAAAGGAACGATTGGTTTGCCTCAGGGGAGAGGTGGATAGGCTGGAGGTGTGGGCTGGGAAGAGGGTGCGAGGGGAGTTGAATCATTTCTTTCGTCCGGAGGGTGCTGGGTGTCTGGAGGGTGATCCAAAACACAAACCCTGACTGGAATTCTCCAGTCTCACTCAACCAAAGCTCCACTCACTGCAGCAGGACTGGAGAATCCCAGATTCGGGCAAGGTTACTGGGCAGACTGGAAAGTGGGCTGTAGCTGGGTAGCTCTGTTCCAGCAGCTGGTACAGATCTTGGTGGTTGTAGCAAATATTCAAACGAGAACTTTGAAGGCCAATGTGAACAGCAGTTGAACGTGGGTCAGTCGGTCCTAAGAGATTGAGCACAATGGGCTGAATGGCCTCATTCTGTGCTATAAATCTCGCCACATTCGAGCTCAGGGGCTGTGCACCAAATACATTCACTCCGAAACGGCGGCTGGTTTTATCCTGAGAATCCAGCGGGATGGTTTGTCTTTGACTGGTGCAGAAGTGATGGGCCAAAGGGCCTTTTCCTGTGCTGTATACCACTATCACTCAAATAGTCTTAAAAATGAAGCATTTCAGTCTAAGGGAATCGTAGCGGGCGAGGAGCGGACCACGGAAAGGTCCGTTGACCTCGAGCGGGATTTTCCGGTTTCGCTGTGAATGCGGCTGGAATTTCCCACCCTAAGATTTAGTTTTTGTGCCTTTACAGCTCCAACAGGTTAAAAATCACCTTCGCCCATCAACCAATACCCACGTTTCCCTTCGATTTAGTCCGTTGTGCCGGGGGTCCGGGAGTTTTGGTGAGCGAGACTGGAGAATTCCAGTCAGGGAGGAAATCCGTTCCCACGTTTAACTACAAACGTTTTGATGTATGTTCCATTGGGATTTATTTTAAATGAAAGGTTTTTAATTCGAGCTGGTGGCCCTTTGAAGGGAAATTGTTATACCAGGCAGTGTCCATTGCCACAAGCTGGAAATCTGAAATAAAAACAGGAAATGCTGGGAGAGACTGGCTGAGATTTCCTGTTTTTATGTTAGTGTAATAAAGCTTACCTATAGTCCAGCCCAGCGGTTAACATCCTGGAGTGTTTTATTCGAGGAGCTGGGTAAGTGTGGACAATAGACTCGTTTTCCATAACCTCAGGACATCCCAAAGTCAGTGACGTATCCTTAAGGTGTGGCCATTGTTATACCGTAGGGAACATAGCAGCCAATTTGTGCACAGCAAGATCCCACAAACAGCAGTGTCACAACAGCTCACGCCTCTGTGCCCTTGGGTAAGGGATCAATATTGCTGGTAGTGTGAGGAAGAACGTCCCCTTCTCCTCTGTACATAAGAACATAAGAAATAGGAGCAGGAGTCGGCCATCTAGCCCTTCGAGCCTGCCCCGCCATTCAATAAGATCATGGCTGATCTGAAGTGGATCAGTTCCACTTTCCCGCTTTCTCCCCATAACCCTTAATCCCCTGTCTGTCAAAAACCTATCTACCCGTGACTTAAATATATTTAGCGAGGTAGCCTCCACCACTTCAACAGGCAGAGAATTCCAGAGATTCACCACCCTTTGAGTGAAGAAGTTCCTCCTCAACTCTGATCTAAACATCACCCCCCCCCGAGGCTGTGTCCTCTAGTCCTGCTGTCCTTTCTAAGCGGGAAGAATCTCTCTCCCTCTACCCTATCCATCCCCTTCATTATCTTGTAAGTCTCTATAAGATCCCCCCTCATCCTTCTAAACTCCAACGAGTACAGACCCAGACTACTCAACATGGATCTACTCAATTTGACTCTGAGGCAAGTGAGTGACCCCCTGAGTCAAGACGGACAGGGACATCGCACACAAGTGTTCCTGACGCCCTTCCACTCTTCAGTTTGTTTGCTAGTTTAAGCCTGTCTCAGTTAACAAAATCGTCAAAGCAGCAAAGGGATCCCCTCACACGAAGCAAAACTGTTTCTGTTCACAGCGAGTGAAAACATGAGGCTGGAGAGGTTGGAATTGTTATCCTCAGGGCACTGAGACAGGGAGTGGCCATTCGGCCCCCGAATCTGTCTGCTGTACAGTGGGATGTGAGCTGATTAGGAGCAGAGGCTAAGGGGAGATTCAGTAGGGCTGTTATAAAGCTATGAAAGGTAAGTGGGAGAACCTGGAGCAGTAACCCGAGGGCACAGATTTGAAGGAGATTGGCTACAGGAGAATTTATTCTTTGCAATGAGTTAAAATCTGGAACGAGACGTCTGAATGGGCAGATTCAATAGTAACTCTCTAAAGGAAATGGGACAAGTGTCAGAGGGAGAAAGGTTTGTACGTGAAGAGTTTTGGAATCAGTTTGAGTTTTTAAAGCAATTTTCTCCTTCACAGAGGGGTTTGTGAAACGGGAAGACAATGGCTCCCCCTAAAGGACAGTGTCTGCAGAGCAGTTCCAGAAACTTCCTTCAAGGCACCTCCCAGCTTTTTGTGAAAGTTTATTTTTTCGTGTCACAAGTTGGCTTATATCAACACTGCAGTGAAGTTACTGTGAAAATCCCCTAGTCGCCACATTCTGGCACCTGTTCGGGTACACAGAGGGAGAATTTAGCATGGCCAATGTACCCTAACCAGTACGTCAGTGGGAGAAAACCAGAGCATCTGGGGGAAACCCACGCAGACATGGGGAGAATGTGCAGACTCCACACAGACAGTGATCCAAGCCGGGAATCGAACCTGGGTCCCTGGTGCTGTGAGGCAGCAGCGCTAACCACTGTGCTGCAACATGCATATTGGTTTATTCGGTAACACACACGGTTCAGCTTAATTCCTGATATCAAATCAGAGAGAGAGGAAGCCATTCAAACCCTCTTGCAGAAGAGGCTGCTGGGAATCCTTCCTGACTACGCACTCCTTGTTGTCAGGATTGGCCTGATGTTTTGAAGACTTAAAAGATTAAATTCCAGGAACAAAAGCTCAACAAACAGATCATTGAAATACAGATCTCTGCTCCCCGATCCCTGTGAGATCCCCCTGCCAGAGGGTCAGTACTGGGGGAGTGCCGCACTGTCAGAGGGTCAGTACTGAGGGAGTGCTGCACTGTCAGAGGGTCAGTACTGAGGGAGTGCCGCACTGTCAGAGGGTCAGTACTGAGGGAGTGCCGCACTGTCAGAGGGTCAGTACTGAGGGAGTGCCGCACTGTCAGAGGGTCAGTACTGAGGGAGTGCCGCACTGTCAGAGGGTCAGTACTGAGGGAGTGCTGCACTGTCAGAGGGTCAGTACTGAGGGAGTGCTGCACTGTCAGATCTTTCTGGGCCCTCAGTCTCCTGCCACCTCAGTTGGTTAAAGGTGTTTTAGAGAAAAGCTGGGGAATTTTCCCCGATGTCCAACTCCCAACAACAGCACGGAGAAAGAGCAGCTGATCTGGCCTTTCTCTCATTGCCATTTGTGGGATCTTGTTGTGCACTAATTGGCTGCCATTTTTCCGACATTACAGCAGTGACACATTTTGAACGCACTGAACTGGCTGCAAAGCAGTTTGAAGGGTCTTGAGGTCAGGCAAGGCGCTATATAAATGCAAGTCCTTTATTCTTGCTAATGTTTTGATGTGTTATTTCTCAGATTCTCCTGGCGAATTTCCTGGCTCAGACAGAAGCTTTGATGAAAGGGAAGTCGGCGGACGAAGCTTGTAAAGAATTGCAAGCTGCCGGTCTGAGTGGGGAAGAGCTGAAGAAGCTGGTTCCTCACAAGGTACGCTGCACCTCGGCCAAGACTCCCTGCCCTCATCACCCTCACCCTCACACTCACCCTGTCCCTCACACTCACCCTCACACTGACTCTCCCAGTAACAGGAGGAGGCCAGTCACTCTTCCAGTGTTCTGAACACTGTCTAACGCCGGATTTTAGCCTCACTTCTGCCACATTCTTTAACATTCCGGACTGAAAACTCCATCAACACGGACAATATTGACTTTTTCCCAGTCTGAACGGAGTTTTGGGAGCAGAGAGACTGTTCCCGATTTGTATGAAAAAGAGTGTCCTGACATCATCCCTGACCGGCCTAAAACCCCCTCCCCCTCGACTCCCCCCCCCGCCTTCTTCCCCTCCCCCTCGACTCCCCCTTCCCCTTCCCCTCGACTCCCCCCCCCCCCCCAGCACCAGCAGAGGAAGCAGTTTCTCTCCGATTCCCCTTCCATCTCCTGCCTGTGAGTCTGGTGAACACAGTTATTGCTGCCGGTTTCACTCGGCTGAGAAGCTTCCCCACCCACAACATTCCTTTTGAATCCTGTTTGACTCCACCCTCCGTCACAAACCGACCCCCCCCCCCCCCCCCCGAGGCTGTCCCGTCCCAGCCGAGCTCTCTCGGTGGGAGCGATCTGGAGCTTTCCCCCGCACTCGGACATTCACTTTCTCTCGTTACTGCCACAGGTCTTTGAGGGAAATCGACCGACCAACTCCATCGTCTTCAAGAAGCTGACACCATTTATCCTGGGAGCTCTGATTGGTAAGTGGGGCCTCGGACTGGGCGGTGGGGGGGGGGGGGGCGCAGAATGGGGACACATCCATCACTGTCGCTGGAGTCAAAACCCTGGAACTCCCTCCCTAACAGCACTGTGGCTGTACCTACACCACGTGGACTGCAGCAGCTCATCGCCACCTTCTCAAGGGCAGTAAATGCTGGTCTAGCCAGCGGCACTGGCATCTGGAGAAGCCTCGGGCTGGGATTTTCCAGTCCCTCCGGAAGCTGGTGGGCTTTTGGTCGGTCCGTTGCCCAGCCTGGATCCCTTGCCAGAATTACCGACTGACTTTCTCTCGCTTTCTCGGTGTGGAGAGTGACCGACAAGGAGCCTGAGCTGTGCCTTCATTCACAGCCATGTGGTTCAGACTGGGATTTTGTCTCGAGGATCAGGGCAGTCAGTGGAGGTGTGATTCCCCACTGGATAGCGGGATTGGGAATTCTGCACTGGACATTCTTCTCTCTAACGTTCTGACTCTTGATTCTCAACAGCAATGTACGAACACAAGATCTTTGTACAAGGTGTCATCTGGGACATCAACAGCTACGACCAGTGGGGGTGAGAACCCAGCTCTGTTCCGGGGTGGGGAGGGGAATCCAAGGTGTAAAATGAAAGTTACTGTAGCTGGGAATGGTTAATATACCCAACAAAATTACAATATCCCTCGTTCTTTTCCTTCAGTTAAAAAATGAGAATAGGAGGAAATTATTTGACCCTCCAGTTTGTTCAGACGATGGCTGATTGATGGTCTTCTCTCCATCACTGTCACTGTCCATCCCAAACAAAACCATTCCCTTCTCTTCCAGTTGAGAGTTCCCAAATTTTCACTCCCTGAAATGTGTGGAAAAATACTTTGTCATCACTCCTGAACAGCCGGTCTCATTTTATGGATTTTCCCTCCTTGTTCTGTCCCCAAATAATTTCTTTGTTTCTACCTTAACAAATCCTTTAATATTTTTACACACCTCAATTCAATCAGCCCTTCAAGGCAGCCATTCAGTCCATCCTGTTTATACTCGCGCTTTGAAAGAACTATTCCATTGATCCCACTCCCCAGCCCCTCTCCCACAACCCTGGACAATTCTCCTAAAGTAAAGTTTATTTATGAGTCGCTGGTAAGCCTTAACATTAACACCACAATGAAGTTACTGTGAAATTCCCCTAGTCGCCACACTCTGGTGCCTGTTCGGGTCATTGCAGCTAACCAGCACGTCTTTCAGACTGTGGGAGAAACCAGAGCACCCGGAGGAAACCCATGCAGACACGGGGAGAATGCGCAAACTCCGCACAGACAGTGACCCAAGCCGGGAATCAAACCCAGGTCCCTGAGCCAGCAGTGCCAGCTACTGCGCCTATTCCCTTTTGTTATAGGATCTGCTTCCCTTGTCCTTCCAGGCAGCGCCTTCCAGATCACCAGGAGTCAGGGTGTCAATATTTAATCCTCCTTTTCCCCATCATCCTCTATCTCTATTGTCCAGTTACCAACCCTCCAGCTTCTGGAAACAGTTTCTAGGTAGTAACTATCCAAACCGGTCACCCTCTGCTCCAAGGAAACAATCCCAGATTCTCCCGTCGCCCTAAGCGACCAAAGCCTGGGAAATAAATACTGGCTGTGAAACCAGTCTCTCACAGTCGTAAACGAGTCACTTGCCCTCGTTATCTAACTATCTGAGATGTGGTGGGAATGGAGAGGAATGGGAAAAGTTGGTTTTGAGGTGAGGATTCTTACTCAGGACGTGACTTTTTACCTGGTTAATTACAGAGTGGAACTGGGTAAACAACTGGCGAAAGCGATCGAGCCGGAACTGGCCTCCCCGGGCACCGTGACCTCGCATGACAGTTCCACCAATGGACTGATCAACTTCATCAAGCAGCACTGCGCCTGAACGTGACCCTGAAGGAGAGACGCAGTCACCTCATCAGGAACGCACCCTCTTGTATCACTCCCTGTCTGACAGGGACTTTGTACTGTGCTCTCACCATTTTTATGTTTCCACAATGCTAACATCCTCCCAGCTGGATCCCTGTTGATGATAGCAGAGACTTGTCTGAGTAACTGCTGACTGTATTTCTCCCTCAGTGTAGTTACAGCCATCAGCTGTACCTCTGTGTCACTCTCTCAGTGGGTTTGTGTGGGTGTCTGTGTGGGTGAGTGTCTGCACACTGTGTAGCTTGAGTTCAGTTTATGATTTAGTGACGGGTTAGCCAACTCCGCACATAGGAAATCTAGAAACTGGAGCAAATCTAAAATAAAATATCATCGCAAATCTCTGCCTGCTTCTTTCCTCTTCATCCTCACATTCCTGTTCTGAGCCAGTGCGGCACTCCCTCGGCACCGACCCCCTGACAGTGCGGCACTCCCTCGGCACCGACCCCCTGACAGTGCGGCACTCCCTCGGCACCGACCCCCTGACAGTGCGGCACTCCCTCGGCACCGACCCCCTGACAGTGCGGCACTCCCTCGGCACCGACCCCCTGACAGTGCGGCACTCCCTCGGCACCGACCCCCTGACAGTGCGGCACTCCCTCGGCACCGACCCCCTGACAGTGCGGCACTCCCTCGGCACCGACCCCCTGACAGTGCGGCACTCCCTCGGCACCGACCCCCTGACAGTGCGGCACTCCCTCGGCACCGACCCCCTGACAGTGCGGCACTCCCTCGGCACCGACCCCCTGACAGTGCGGCACTCCCTCGGCACCGACCCCCTGACAGTGCGGCACTCCCTCGGCACCGACCCCCTGACAGTGCGGCACTCCCTCGGTATTGGACTGCGAGTCTCAGTCTGGATCTCTGTCGGTGCTGACTATTGGGTGTAACAGGCTCGATGGGCGACTGAACTCTGACCTATGTCCAGGGGTGGGTGTAGGTGGGGGAGGGCTGCTCTGAAATGGGGTCTGCACCGACATATGAGAAACACCTGAACTCCCACCTAATCCCATTTCCCTGGATTGCGATGGGGACAACACAGGTAGGTGTGTGAACCGGAGCAGGAACACTCACCAGTTCCAATCTCAGCTGAAATATCTCCAATTTTAAACTGTCCACTCTGGCCTTCGCGGATCTTTGTTCCTTTTCGGCAATCTTGGACTGGTCGGTGGGGGGGGGAGCGGTGGATGTCAGTAAGGAGATAGGGACGAGGGTGGGTACTAAGTTCAAAACTCCAAGAAAACAAAAGTGGCACTTAGGAACGAGGAAGGATGGAGGATTATGAGAGGACTGTGGGAGCAGCTGAAGTCAGCACCATGTGTTTGATGTGGGGAGGAGAGAGAGAGAGAATCTAAACAAGCCCAGTCATTGACATCAGCAATGTTTAAAACTGACCCCCAAGCCCCTCATTCTGTTCTGCCTGAGTTTCAGGCTGTCTGGGAACAGGCATTGAAAAGATCAAGAGCTTTCTAATAAAACTGGCACAGGATCAAAGGGCTTGAACTGGAATCACCGTGAGGTCAGGGCAGGGGAAAAATTCAGCAGCGAGGACCCCCCTTCCCCGAGCTCTGCTTTCAATCTCATTCCTCAGCTCAGGATCTCCCAAGAGGTTTCAATGGGGATTTGCAGCCGGGTTAAAGGCAGCTCCCAGTAGGTGCAGTTCAGTCAGTAACCAGCAGGAGGTGTGTGGGATCAGACTGGGCCTGAGCATGGATATCCATGCCCACGGCACTGAGTGTTCCTAACCTGCGGAATCCAGGATTATGCCAACACAGGCAGAGGGGTGGACAGGGGGACTGGAGCAAGAACCGTTCTCACAAGAACGCTGAGGCAGAGACTCAAACCATAAATAAGAGGGTGCTGCTAAAAGTACAAATATAGCGAATTGGGGGTGACATGGTGGCACAGTGATTAGCATTGCTGCTTCACAGTGCCAGGTACCTGGGTTCAATTCCAGCTGTGGGTCAATGGGTGGAGTTTGTACATTCTCCCCATGTCTGCATGGGTTTCCGCCAGGTGCTCCGGTTTCCTCCCACAGTCCACAGATGGGGAGGTTAGGTTGGTTGGCCATGCTAAATTGCCCCTAGCACTGGGGGGAATTAGTAGGGTTAAAATGTGAGGTTACGGGCATAGAGCCTGGGTGAGATGGTGGTGCAAACTAAATGGGCCGAATGGCCTCCTTCTGCAGTGGAGGGATTCTGTAAATCAGATTAGATTACATCAGTAATATACAGCTGGGTTTTGGGGGTGAGAGAGCAGAGTTTGAGGTTGAGAGGTCAGGCTTTGTGGGTGGAAGGTCAGGGTTTGGGGGGGGGGGGGCGTGAGGTCGGGGTTTTGGGGGGGGCGGTGGGAGGTCAGGGATTAGGGGGTGGGGGGCTGGGGGGGGGGCTGGGGCTTGGGGGGGTGTGGGAGGTCAGGGATTAGGGGGTGGGAGGCTGGGGTTTGGGGGGGGGGGGTGAGAGGTCAGGGTTTGGGGGGGTGGTGGGAGGTCAGGGTTTGGGGGGTGGGGGGGAGGTTAGGGGTGGGAGGCCGGGGGTTTGGCGGGGGGGTGGGGGGGGAGGCTGGGGTTTGGCCCAATGGCCATTGTCTGGGCTGTAATGAATAGACAAGAATTCTGGCAATTCCTGTCTCAATTCATGGGATCCGGAATTAGGGTTCATTTCCCAACGTTCCCAGATTCGCAGTAACCACGGCTCGGAGCAGGTAGACTCAGCCTGAGATATTCCGAGTTATTTTCGAGTTGAAGTTAATGAGATTCTGGGAATCGTTATGGCACAACTGAAATTCCAGCCGGAGTTACACTGCCTGAAAGGAAATAGTTACCCAGAGGCTGTTCCAGATTATAATCTCAAATTAAAGAAACTCTCGTCACTGTCAGTGTGGCATGAAGTTCGAGTCCTTAAAGGGAGATTTGTCAGAACTCTAAAAGGACAATAAAATCCAGCCCGAACCTTTGAAAAGAAGGCAACGGGAACACTCTACAGCCGGGGGGGTCACTGGTTTAAATAGGGCCCTGTATTATGGTTGGAGATTGCACCAATAGGCAGGAACCACCCAGCATTATTTATTTATTATTGTCACAAGTAGGTTTACATTAACACTGCAATGAAGTTATTGTGAAAACCCCCCAGTCGCCCCACTCCAGTGTCTTCGGGTACACTGACAGAGAACTTAGCATGACCAATACACCAAACCAGCACGTCATGGACTGTGGGAGGAAACGGGAGCATCCAGAGGAAACCCACGCAGACACGGAGAGTCCACACAGGCAGTGACCAAAGCCGGGAATCGAACCTGGGTTCCTGGCGTTGTGAGGCAGCAGCGCTAACCACTGTGCTACCCACTACCTCCCCCCTGTGATAACAGACCCGGGATTCAACCCAGCAAGTTGGACCTAAACTCAGCAAGTATCTATTAACCACAGCAGGTATCAAATCCTTCACTCTGGATGGAGCCGTATCAGTGGGCTGGCTCGAGAGACTGTCTGAGGGGTCAAGTTACTGACGGGGTGGGGGGGTCGGGGTTTGGGGGGGTGAGAGGTCAGGGTTTGGGGGGGTGGGAGGTCAGGGTTTGGGGGGGGGCGGTCAGGGTTTGGGGGGGGGGGAGCTGGAGCTTGTACAGGAGGCTGGGTGGGTGAATTCTTGTGCAGTTTTGGATGAAGAAGGCTTGATGAAATATGAAGGATGAAAATGAGGTCAGTTTCTTTCACAACATCCCGTGCACCATAATGAAGAACATGCTTGCTAAACGCAGCGGAAATGAAAGGTATTTTCTCAGACATTTCTGTAAACGCTTGTCTCTGTCAGCCTGATAAAGCTGAGTATCTGCTGGAGGTTTCATACCGGATTTGTATTAAGAATCTCACTTCCTGTCCTCACTGCAGAACTCAATTTGCTTAACAATTTCTCACCATCGATTACCCTGTCCCAGCGACCTCACCTCCCCGAATCCCTCACCTCTCATCACCGCCATCCCCAAGCCCCTTGGCCCCACCCCCCCCAAACCCTTCTCTCCGAACCCACCTCCCCTCACTCCTCCCCCGACCACATCTCCCCACCTTCATTCCAGTCCATCCCTCTTTCTTTATTCTCACCCACTCTTGCCTCCAGTTCCCCTCCTCCTCCTCCATAAGACATAGGAGCAGAAGTAGGCCATTCGGCCCATTAAGTTGCTCCACCATTCAGCGAGATCATGACTGGTTTGATGTGATAATCTTCAACTCCACTTTCCCGCTGTGTCCTCGATTCCCTTACTGAGTAAAACTCTATCTCAGCCTTGAACATACTGAATGCCCCAGCCTCTAAGGCTCTCTGCGGTAAAGAATTCCACAATTTCCTCCTCATCTGTCTAAGATAATACTGTCACTCTGAGATTCTGCCTTCTGGTTCTAGACTCTTCCACAAGGGGAATAAATCTCTCGGCATCGACTCTGTCAAACCCGCTGAGAATTCCGTATGACTCAATAAGGCTGGCTCACATTCTTCTAAACTCCAATGAGTACAGGCCCAACCCCCTCAACCCCCCTCCACGCCCGGGATCAGCCGAGTGAACCTTCTCTGGGCCGCCTCCAATGCCAGGATATCTTTCCTCAGATAAGCAGACCAAAACTGTTCACAATATTCCAGGTCTGGTCTGATTAATGCCTTGTATAGTTTTAGCAAGATTCCATTTCCTTGGAAATTCCGTTTGCCTTCCCTATCGCCTGCTACTCCCTTTGATATTCTAGGATGCAACCCAGCAGTTCCAGGAGCTTTAGGCGCCCGTTAGCCCCACTCATTCCCTTAGTGCTCTTGCTCAGTGGTAGTTATTGTATTCATCTCCTTTTCCCTTTTGCTACTTGATTATTTAGTATTTTAGGAATTTTCCACCGAGATTCTCGTGAAGTATTTATTTAACTCCTCTGCCATTTCCTGGTTCCCCATTATTCCCCCAGTCTTGTTTTCTAAGGGGCCTCTGTTCACTTTGACCCTTTCCCTTGTTTTTATATATTTCAAGAAGGTATTTTTGCCGATTTTTCTCTTATTTGCTCATTTGTTCTCGGTTTACCTTCTCGCTCTTTATTGTGTTTCTGGTCATCTTTTGCTGCTTTTTTTTAAACTTCCTCTGGTTCACCGCTAATCTTTGCCACATTTTATGTTTTTTTTTCAGTTTAATTCTAGCCTCAGCTTCCTTGGTTAACCTTGGGGATTTAACCCCTTCCTAATCCTCCTTTCTCCCTGGGATATTTCTCTGTGCTGAGCCATGAATTCTTTCCTTAAATGTCTGCAAACGGCAGCAGATTTCCAGTCTCTGGCACCGGGCAGGGATTACAACCACTGGGCTCTTGCTCCTTGTTGTGGGAACAGTGTCAATCCCCCTGACTAAGCTCTCCACCACCTCCATGACATTCTTGCATGCTTTCTATATGAATGCATCCAGGGACAGGCAGCTCACCCAGCCTGCAACACCCACTCTCAGCCTCAAACCTGTTGGACAATCACAGAGGCTGACACTCCTGCCCTCTGGCTCCCCTTACTTGCCCCAGCTGCACTCACGCCCCCCTGTCACTGACCACTTTACAAACCAGAAGATTCTATCCTGAGGGGGTTTGACCACTTCCAGAAACGAAGTGTTCAGGTAACTCTCTCCCTCGCTGGTGTGTCGCAGTGTCTGCAGCTCAGCCTCCAGCTCGCTGACTCTGAGCTGAAGCTCCTTGAACCACAGACATTTACTACAGTTGTATTTGTCCCAGGTCACAATGTTACCCAGGAGTTCCCACATGTTGCAGTAGTGATACATCATCTTCCTCGTCACCCCAACATTGTAAATAATTACTTGATTAATAAATAAACTTCACTTCAAATAATTTAGTCACAAGTAGGTTTATACTAACACCTCAGTGAAGTTACTCTGAAAATTCCCTAGTTGCCACACTCTGGTGTCTATTCGAGTCAATGTGTCTCTTTTGGACTGTGGGAGGAAACCGGAGCACCCAGAGGAAACCCACGCAGACACAGGGAGAACATGCAAACTCCACACAGACACTGACTCAAGCCGGGAATCAAACCCAGGTCCCTGACGCTGTGAGGCAGCAGTACTAACCACTGTGCCATCTAATTGTGGTGCTTTTTACATATTTTCAACTTAGAAAAGAACAGTTCCTCTACCATTTTAAACCTTAAACACTAACTAGATACTCACCAGATACCAAACAGATAGCTACACCCACAGCTAGAGTCAAACATCAAAAGAACACCTCTTTCCTCTCTGTACCGATATCCCACTGTGTGATCCAAATTCCAAAATATACTCACTTGGACTGAGTCTCACTCAGGTTGTACTCTCTCCTATTAATTTTGCCTCTTTATTGATCTCGCCTCTCACAAAACCGAACCCTGTGTGGGTTCTCTCCGGGTGCTCCTGTTTCCTCCCACAGTCTGAATGATGTGCTGGTTAGGGTGCATTGACCTGAACAGGAGCCAGACTGTGGCGATCAGGGAAATTTCACAGTAATTTCATTAATATTAATATAAGCCTCACTTGTGACTAATAAATAAACTTTACAAAAAGTTTACAGTACATAAGGAATGACACATTAAGAATGACAACATTACTAAGAAAGTGCTTCAGGGCCCCCTGATAGGATCTACATAAACTCATGCCCCTGGTGAACTTTCCAGGGAAAGTCTTCTGGGCCAAAACTCTGTCTGACTGGGAAAGAACATGGAATTAAATGTCTGATCTGCCACGAAGCTGTGTCAGCATCGATACTGCCTGGTTCTGGGAGCTAATCACACACTGCAGGAATATCCTGCAGGGTTCATCGGATTGGTTGCTGTAACTGGTATCCATGGCTTCCATTGGTCTCTGCAAATCGCCAGAGGTTACAGAGGCTGAGGTTTTGTGAAATTACAGGGAGTGTCTGCACCACATTAACCAAGGCTCAGTCAGCACTGGGCTTTCCCTCATGCTGGGCCAACATTCCTCCCTTAACCAACTCCACACCAGCTGGTGATTGGGTTCGACAGGATCGTACCCGTGGGGCTGTCTGAGTTTGCCCAAAACTGGCATTGTTTTACCCATCTGTAGTTATTCCCACCAGGATGAAGAGTCAATCCCACAGTGTGGGAATGGAGTCACGTATAGGGCAGTGGGCTGCTCTTGGATGTTTCGAGAGTGGCCTAGTACTTTGCGTCGTTTGTGTACGCTTAAAACTGGACCAGCAGATGGGCAGCTCAGTGACTATCACTGTTTGCTGTGCAGATACATGGATTTGGGCTGGTGTCTGTGGGAGTTTGCGCATTCTCCCCGTGGTTGCGTGGGTTTTCTCCGGGTGCTCCGGTTTCCTCCCACACCCCAAAGATGTGCTCTTAGGCTGATTGGTGTAACAAATTGTCCCCAAATTATTCTCCCCTCAATCTGGTTTCCATTGGGAGTACCATAAGCACAGACATGGGTCAAGGGTGGAGTAGGAAAAACACATTGGTAAGATGGCGGCTCGGGCTCATTGGGCCGAAGGGCCTGTTTCCCGTGCAGTGTTGTTCTTTGTAAACGGAAAGCAGGCATTAGAAGGTGTTGGGGTTGTGCAGTCAGTCAGCCTGATGTCAGCTCCACAGCGCACCCGCAATTCAAATCAAAACCCATGAGTTTCCCATCCAATCATTATTCTCCTAATGTGTTGCTTTCCTGTATTCCATTTCGAAAGAACAAACCAGCCTCTGTGTCTCGAGCAATGGCTCTGCTTATCCCCCCCCCCAACAACCCCCACTCAGGTGAGCCCAAGAATCAAACTCTCTTCTAATCTTCCTGCTTCACTCACTGTCATCATTGAAATAGACACATCTAACCCTGAGCTTGCCCTTACTATCCACTCACACCGGAAGCCCAGTTTACCTTTGGTCAACGTATCCAGTTGCAGGGTACAGCTGTCACGGACAAGATCAGCATTTCAGTAAGGGATTTTTAAAATTTCAATTTGCCGACAATTAACGGAGTAGTTAATACATGTTCAGGCCAGGATGCTGTGTTCCGCGGAACAGAACTTGGGCGATGATGGCTTTCTCTTGCACCTGCTGCCGTGATCTGCTCATCAAATTAAACATTCAAATACTGTTAACTCAGAAAGATTGTGTAAATGAATAATGCTTTACTGATTGATGTGCTCGTGATTCTGTGCAATTATACATATGTTGGAATCGATTTTTAAAGATTTTCTTGGGGGATATTATGTTATCCTGTAAAAGGTGTATGTGTGTGTGTGTCTGGAAGAGTCGAGACTAAAGGAGCAGAGGTGCTAACTGCAGGCACTGATAATGAAACTCCAGGTATTGCTACTAATAAAGAAGTTTAGGAATTTGCATTAGGAGATAGACATGGACCTGGGTTTCCAGCTGTTAAATTTCAAAGGCGAGTTAAAGGTTTTTACAGCTTGCACAGGTTTCAGAAGTAAACATGGGAAGGTTATAACAATTTTTTGTTTCCAAATGCAGAGACAATAGGAAAGATATGAAAGATTTTTATATTTTGGAAAAGTTCAAAAGGAGTGCTGAGACAAAGTGAAGATGAAAGGGAAAGAAATGGATACTTAACAAGACTACCCTGCCAGGGTGGGGAACCTGAGACACATCCGGCTGTGTCCAACACCGCGCACAGTGCAAATCCTCCTCTTACAAGACGGAAAGCTGCCTCCACAAGAATTATTTTTGACAATTATTTCTGCAGGTTGTCCACACTTCCCATGATCCCTCAGGACAATGACATCACTTCCTGCCATCCAATCACAGACAAAGCACAAGGTCAGAATTAACTACAAAAACTGGTTTTATTTGAAAAAAAAAGGCAGATTATATCTAAGGTTAAATGACCTTTGACATTTACACGTTTAATAATTTAGGTTGATATTATGTGGCTTTATTTTTAGATAAATAAATCTACACGTCTTTTCTTTGCCTCAACAAAATCAAAGACAGAATTTTTCAATCCCGCAGCAGATTTGAAGAGATGGTCAGGACACAGCCTCAAGTTTTAGGGAAAACATTTTCTTCTCTCATTTTCCTTCTGTTCATTGTTACTTTAACGAATGTGCCCCCCCCCCGCCCCCCCCCCCCGAATCCCTCCTTCTGGCTGGTTCCAAATGTGCTGAATATTTGTTAAGTAGCTCTCAGAGTCTTGGACTGGGATCCCAGAGAGCAGGTCAAAAGCAAACCCTTTGCTCGTCTCCCCGAACCTTCCCGCCCACTTCACCCCCATCGGTGGCCAGCTGAGCAACCAGCATTTGGGAAGTATTTTCTTGGAGGAACCAGCCAAGGAACATTCTCCCAGGATAGGCAAACACTGACAATGGCCAAACATTTTGTGGAGACTTTGGTGCCACAGGAACAAGCTGAACGTAAGGCACCGAAACAAGGGGAACACTTTTACCCGACAGGGTTAGTCATCTCTTTCTGGGGAAGACCATATTTGTTTATAAAGCTTCTGCTCGGTGATCCGGGAATGTGACAGAGGTTCAATCTCAAAGGCCCCAAAGCTCTGGCTGAGGGAGAAAGCTGGTCAGAGACAAGGTTTTTCTTTCAGGAAGTGAAGGGAGGGTGGGTGCGGAGGGCTGGGGGCATGTGGAAAAATAAATAAGGTGGCGGTGGCAGTTGTGGGGGTGTGGGTGGGGGAGGAGGATGACGACGTGTACCAGCTTTCAAGACCACCAGTCAGAAGGGAGACCAGTTGGTCAAACCAGTCGGACATCGAGTCCGAGCACTGGACTCCTGTCCCGTTGCCAACATTTGGAAAGGGGCCAGAGTTACTGAACTAATAAACACGAGTAACTCACGACACTTCCCACTCAGATAAACCTGCTGGCTTTTCCATCGGAAAGATTGGACGTGAGGAGCCAACGCAAGGCGGGAGAAAACTTGTGCAAGTCAGGTCTGATTAACAAGAGTATCCACCAGCAGCACAGACCATTCCAGCGAGGGTGGGGGGGCACGGCGGGGAGGACCGCGGCGGGGGGGGGGGGGGGGGGGGGAGTGGGTACCGTTGAATAAACAGTACAAAATAAAACATGTACTGTGTTATCCAATTAGAATAAAAACATGTTTTTAAAAAACTATTAAAAAAAATTACAAAGTTGGGCCCAATGTACACTGCAACCAATAAGGAGTTTTGTATAAAACGGTTGCGTTACTTTGCATAGTCTATATGCCTTTGTGTCGCAATTGGTACAGAAGAGGTTAATTATAGCGAGTGGATGATGTGTTAGTAAGTGCTAAATTACCCATCAAGCAGTGGCAATGGTCAAGTGGATGTCAGTTATGTGAATGAGAGCACCTCAGGCCACAGACTGAGTGAGAGTGACAATGTCCCTCCTGTCTGCTGAGGAGTATCTCAAAGAAACCCTTTCCGTCAAGAGGGGCAACCAAGCTTTGGTCACTCAACGTAAGCACCACCCTGAGCCAGAAACGTCTGATGATTTAGTGAAAGCTTTCAAAAATAGAATGATGATTAGTGTTGGGTGTGCTAGGTCTAGCTGCCATTTTGGAAATTCGAACCTATAGTCAGGTCAAGGTTGGAATTATTGCTCTGATTTGGCCAGAGGGGTGTCAGTCAGTCACTTCAACACCACCAGGGGGCAGGCGCCTTGCCTGCCCAGATCTGGTCACTGACTTCCTCTAACCCAGCAAGTTGGATCTCCTTCCCACAGTCTCAAAGCTGCTTCTTTCCTGAATCGCCAGGGTATCAGCTCGGTTTCTGAAGATAACCTTGGATGCTCCCGCTCCTTCCAGGAGAAACGCCAGCAAGCTTCTAGATTCCGGTTACTACAGCAGTGTGAGGAGGGGTGGAAGAGAGCCAGAGTCAGGCACAGCTAGTGTTATCTCAGTAGATTCCTGCAAGTTCTGGGCGTCGTCACCGCTCACTCAGGTCTCTGATGTCGGAGTCCAGGCGTCACAGCTCAGTGATATGAAGCTGGTAACTCGGGGGAGGATGTGTCGACGGAGGGATGTTGATTCTCCGGATATGGCAGCCATGGCACAGCAGATGCCCCTCCAGAGGGTAACAGCGACAACCCTCCTCATCGTTCAACTGGAGATGACAATCCTGGGGGCAATAGAAGAATAATGGCAGGGTTAAAGGTTATTGCAAATAAAACAGTCCAATTCTGTCACTTAGCAACACCACCCCAGCAACCATGCAACTGCTATTGGCTTGTTGGAGCAGCCAGTCAAGGTTGACTATCTACTTCCCAACTTGGTGTTGTTGTTTTACCCCAAATCCCCAAACCTGAAACTCGCAGCCAGAGAGAAAATAAAAATATTCCAAAGTCCCAAAGTCTCACCTCGCAGTGATAACATTCCACATGGTAATCCTTATCCATCGACACCACCCGGATTGTCTCCTCCGAACCCTGAAAATCACCAACAAACTCACTCAGCAAGATCCCCCTCTCAGGGCAGCAGACACCCCACCCCCCCCCCCCCCCCGACAGCTCCCCATCCTCACCCCACAGCCCCACCCACCCCGATACCGCCCCACAGCCCCACCCACCCCGATACCGCCCCACAGCCCCACCCACCCCGATACCGCCCCACAGCCCCATCCATCCCGATACAGCCCTGCCGCCCCCACCCCAAAACAACCCCCACCCCCCTGCTACCGTCCCCATCCACCCCGACACAACCCTGACCCCGCCACCCCAAAACGACCCCCTCCCACCCCGATACCGCCCCACACCCCCATCCATCCCGATACAGCCCTGCCACCCCACCCCAAAACCCCCAAGCCCCCGCTACCACCCCCCACCCCCCCATCCACCCCAATACTGTCCCCCCCAACCACCCTAATATAGCGCCCCCCCCACCCCCCCCCTCCACCACCTCCCCCTGCTCTGCACAGCAGCTCCCCCCACCGATGCTCATCCATCATTTACCCTTCAAAATTTTGACGTGGACAATGATGCTGAAGCTTCATAAAGGGGATGGGGGGGGGGGGGGGAAGAAATGCATAAATAGAGAGGAAAGAAAGATGGGAAAAAGAACAGACAAAAACAGTGTGGGAGAGTGATCGGGGGGAGGGAGAGAGAGTGAGTGAGACAGAGAGAGAAAGGAGAGAGAGAAGGAAGAGTGTGAG
>NW_027651095.1:0-24403 GCF_965287045.1 Carcharhinus amblyrhynchos
GACGCTGAGACACAGAGACTCTGAGACGCAGAGACGCTGAGACACAGAGACTCTGAGACGCAAGAGACGCTGAGACACAGAGACTCTGAGACGCAGAGACGCTGAGACACAGAGACTCTGAGACGCAGAGACGCTGAGACACAGAGACTCTGAGACGCAGAGACGCTGAGACACAGAGACTCTGAGACGCAGAGACGCTGAGACACAGAGACTCTGAGACGCAGAGACGCTGAGACACAGAGACTCTGAGACGCAGAGACGCTGAGACACAGAGACTCTGAGACGCAGAGACGCTGAGACACAGAGACTCTGAGACGCAGAGACGCTGAGACACAGAGACTCTGAGACGCAGAGACGCTGAGACACAGAGTCTCTGAGACGCAGAGACGATGAGACGCTGAGACGCAGAGACGCTGAGACGCAGAGACTCTGAGACGCAGAGACTCTGAGACGCAGAGACTCTGAGACGCAGAGACTCTGAGACGCAGTGACGCTGAGACGCAGAGACGCTGAGACGCAGAGACTCTGAGACGCAGAGACGCAGAGACGCAGAGACACTGAGACGCAGAGACTCTGAGACGCAGAGACACTGAGACGCAGAGACTCTGAGACGCAGAGACTCTGAGACGCAGAGACACTGAGACGCAGAGACGCTGAGACGCAGAGACGCAGAGACTCTGAGACGCAGAGACGCTGAGACGCAGAGACGCTGAGACGCAGAGACTCTGAGACGCTGAGACGCTGAGACGCAGAGACGCTGAGACGCAGAGACGCAGAGACTCTGAGACGCAGAGACGCTGAGACGCAGAGACGCTGAGACGCAGAGACTCTGAGACGCAGAGACGCTGAGACGCAGAGACGCTGAGACGCAGAGACGCAGAGACACTGAGACGCAGAGACGCAGAGACTCTGAGACGCAGAGACGCTGAGACACAGAGACACTGAGACGCAGAGACGCTGAGACGCAGAGACGCAGAGACTCTGAGACGCAGAGACGCTGAGACGCAGAGACGCTGAGACGCAGAGACGCAGAGACACTGAGACGCAGAGACGCAGAGACTCTGAGACGCAGAGACGCTGAGACGCAGAGACGCTGAGACACAGAGACTCTGAGACGCAGAGACGCTGAGACGCAGAGACGCTGAGACGCAGAGACGCAGAGACACTGAGACGCAGAGACGCAGAGACTCTGAGACGCAGAGACGCTGAGACGCAGAGACGCTGAGACACAGAGACTCTGAGACGCAGAGACTCTGAGACGCAGAGACGCTGAGACACAGAGACTCTGAGACGCAGAGACGCTGAGACACAGAGACACTGAGACGCAGAGACGCAGAGACTCTGAGACGCAGAGACTCTGAGACGCAGAGACGCTGAGACGCAGAGACACTGAGACGCAGAGACTCTGAGACGCAGAGACGCTGAGACGCAGAGACGCTGAGACACAGAGACGCTGAGACGCAGAGACGCAGAGACACTGAGACGCAGAGACTCTGAGACGCAGAGACGCTGAGACACAGAGACGCTGAGACACAGAGACGCTGAGACGCTGAGACACAGAGACTCTGAGACGCAGAGACACTGAGACGCAGAGACTCTGAGACGCAGAGACTCTGAGACGCTGAGACGCAGAGACGCAGAGACGCAGAGACTCTGAGACGCTGAGACGCAGAGACGCTGAGACACAGAGACTCTGAGACGCAGAGACGCTGAGACGCAGAGACGCTGAGACACAGAGACTCTGAGACGCAGAGACGCTGAGACACAGAGACACTGAGACGCAGAGACGCTGAGACGCAGAGACTCTGAGACACAGAGACGCTGAGACGCAGAGACGCAGAGACACTGAGACGCAGAGACTCTGAGACGCAGAGACGCTGAGACGCAGAGACGCTAAGACACAGAGACTCTGAGACGCAGAGACACTGAGACGCAGAGACTCTGAGACGCAGAGACTCTGAGACGCTGAGACGCAGAGACGCAGAGACGCAGAGACGCAGAGACTCTGAGACGCAGAGACACTGAGACGCAGAGACTCTGAGACGCAGAGACACTGAGACGCAGAGACTCTGAGACGCAGAGACTCTGAGACGCTGAGACGCAGAGACGCAGAGACGCAGAGACTCTGAGACGCAGAGACTCTGAGACGCAGAGACACTGAGACGCAGAGACTCTGAGACGCTGAGACGCAGAGACGCAGAGACGCAGAGACTCTGAGACGCAGAGACTCTGAGACGCAGAGACACTGAGACGCAGAGACTCTGAGACGCAGAGACACTGAGACGCAGAGACTCTGAGACGCAGAGACACTGAGACGCAGAGACTCTGAGACGCAGAGACACTGAGACGCAGAGACTCTGAGACGCAGAGACTCTGAGACGCTGAGACGCAGAGACGCAGAGACGCAGAGACGCAGAGACTCTGAGACGCAGAGACACTGAGACGCAGAGACACTGAGACGCAGAGACTCTGAGACGCAGAGACACTGAGACGCAGAGACTCTGAGACGCAGAGACTCTGAGACGCTGAGACGCAGAGACGCAGAGACGCAGAGACGCAGAGACTCTGAGACGCAGAGACACTGAGACGCAGAGACTCTGAGACGCACAGACTCTGAGACGCAGAGACACTGAGACGCAGAGACTCTGAGACGCAGAGACACTGAGACGCAGAGACTCTGAGACGCAGAAACTCTGAGACGCTGAGACGCAGAGATGCAGAGACGCAGAGACGCAGAGACTCTGAGACGCAGAGACACTGAGACGCAGAGACACTGAGACGCAGAGACTCTGAGACGCAGAGACACTGAGACGCAGAGACTCTGAGACGCAGCGACTCTGAGACGCTGAGACGCAGAGACGCAGAGACGCAGAGACGCAGAGACTCTGAGACGCAGAGACACTGAGACGCAGAGACACTGAGACGCAGAGACTCTGAGACGCAGAGACACTGAGACGCAGAGACTCTGAGACGCAGAGACTCTGAGACGCTGAGACGCAGAGACGCAGAGACGCAGAGACGCAGAGACTCTGAGACGCAGAGACTCTGAGACGCTGAGACGCAGAGACGCAGAGACTCTGAGACGCAGAGACGCTGAGACGCAGAGACACTGAGACGCAGAGACGCTGAGACGCAGAGACTCTGAGACGCAGAGACGCTGAGACGCAGAGACACTGAGACGCAGAGACGCTGAGACGCAGAGACTCTGAGACGCAGAGACACTGAGACGCAGAGACGCTGAGACGCAGAGACGCAGAGACACTGAGACGCAGAGACGCAGAGACGCAGAGACTCTGAGACGCAGAGACGCTGAGACACAGAGACTCTGAGACGCAGAGACGCTGAGACACAGAGACACTGAGACGCAGAGACGCTGAGACGCAGAGACGCTGAGACGCAGAGACGCAGAGACACTGAGACGCAGAGACGCAGAGACGCAGAGACTCTGAGACGCAGAGGACGCTGAGACACAGAGACTCTGAGACGCAGAGACGCTGAGACGCAGAGACACTGAGACGCTGAGACGCAGAGACGCAGAGACACAGAGACACTGAGACGCAGAGACGCTGAGACGCAGAGACTCTGAGACGCAGAGACGCTGAGACGCAGAGACGCTGAGACGCAGAGACGCAGAGACACTGAGACGCAGAGACTCTGAGACGCAGAGACGCTGAGACGCAGAGACGCTGAGACACAGAGACGCTGAGACGCAGAGACGCAGAGACACTGAGACGCAGAGACACTGAGACGCAGAGACTCTGAGACGCAGAGACGCTGAGACGCAGAGACGCTGAGACACAGAGACTCTGAGACGCAGAGACACTGAGACGCAGAGACTCTGAGACGCAGAGACTCTGAGACGCTGAGACGCAGAGACGCAGAGACTCTGAGACGCAGAGACGCTGAGACGCAGAGACGCTGAGACGCAGAGACGCTGAGACACAGAGACGCTGAGACGCAGAGACGCAGAGACACTGAGACGCAGAGACTCTGAGACGCAGAGACGCTGAGACGCAGAGACGCTGAGACACAGAGACTCTGAGACGCAGAGACACTGAGACGCAGAGACTCTGAGACGCAGAGACTCTGAGACGCTGAGACGCAGAGACGCAGAGACGCAGAGACTCTGAGACGCAGAGACTCTGAGACGCAGAGACACTGAGACGCAGAGACTCTGAGACGCAGAGACTCTGAGACGCTGAGACGCAGAGACGCAGAGACGCAGAGACGCAGAGACTCTGAGACGCAGAGAGTCTGAGACGCAGAGACACTGAGACGCAGAGACTCTGAGACGCTGAGACGCAGAGACGCAGAGACACAGAGACTCTGAGACGCAGAGACTCTGAGACGCAGAGACACTGAGACGCAGAGACTCTGAGACGCAGAGACACTGAGACGCAGAGACTCTGAGACGCAGAGACACTGAGACGCAGAGACTCTGAGACGCAGAGACACTGAGACGCAGAGACTCTGAGACGCAGAAACTCTGAGACGCTGAGACGCAGAGATGCAGAGACGCAGAGACGCAGAGACTCTGAGACGCAGAGACACTGAGACGCAGAGACACTGAGACGCAGAGACTCTGAGACGCAGAGACACTGAGACGCAGAGACTCTGAGACGCAGCGACTCTGAGACGCTGAGACGCAGAGACGTAGAGACGCAGAGACTCTGAGACGCAGAGACACTGAGACGCAGAGACACTGAGACGCAGAGACTCTGAGACGCAGAGACACTGAGACGCAGAGACTCTGAGACGCAGAGACTCTGAGACGCTGAGACGCAGAGACGCAGAGACGCAGAGACGCAGAGACTCTGAGACGCAGAGACTCTGAGACGCTGAGACGCAGAGACGCAGAGACGCAGAGACACTGAGACGCAGAGACGCTGAGACGCAGAGACTCTGAGACGCAGAGACGCTGAGACACAGAGACACTGAGACGCAGAGACGCTGAGACGCAGAGACTCTGAGACGCAGAGACGCTGAGACGCAGAGACGCTGAGACGCAGAGACGCAGAGACACTGAGACGCAGAGACGCAGAGACGCAGAGACTCTGAGACGCAGAGACGCTGAGACACAGAGACTCTGAGACGCAGAGACGCTGAGACACAGAGACACTGAGACGCAGAGACGCTGAGACGCAGCGACTCTGAGACGCAGAGACGCTGAGACGCAGAGACGCAGAGACACTGAGACGCAGAGACGCAGAGACGCAGAGACTCTGAGACGCAGAGACGCTGAGACACAGAGACTCTGAGACGCAGAGACGCTGAGACGCAGAGACACTGAGACGCTGAGACGCAGAGACGCAGAGACACAGAGACACTGAGACGCAGAGACGCTGAGACGCAGAGACTCTGAGACGCAGAGACGCTGAGACGCAGAGACGCTGAGACGCAGAGACGCAGAGACACTGAGACGCAGAGACTCTGAGACGCAGTGACGCTGAGACGCAGAGACGCTGAGACACAGAGACGCTGAGACGCAGAGACGCAGAGACACTGAGACGCAGAGACACTGAGACGCAGAGACTCTGAGACGCAGAGACGCTGAGACGCAGAGACGCTGAGACACAGAGACTCTGAGACGCAGAGACACTGAGACGCAGAGACTCTGAGACGCAGAGACTCTGAGACGCTGAGACGCAGAGACGCAGAGACTCTGAGACGCAGAGACGCTGAGACGCAGAGACGCTGAGACGCAGAGACGCTGAGACACAGAGACGCTGAGACGCAGAGACGCAGAGACACTGAGACGCAGAGACTCTGAGACGCAGAGACGCTGAGACGCAGAGACGCTGAGACACAGAGACTCTGAGACGCAGAGACACTGAGACGCAGAGACTCTGAGACGCAGAGACTCTGAGACGCTGAGACGCAGAGACGCAGAGACGCAGAGACGCAGAGACTCTGAGACGCAGAGACTCTGAGACGCAGAGACACTGAGACGCAGAGACTCTGAGACGCAGAGACTCTGAGACGCTGAGACGCAGAGACGCAGAGACGCAGAGACGCAGAGACTCTGAGACGCAGAGACTCTGAGACGCAGAGACACTGAGACGCAGAGACTCTGAGACGCTGAGACGCAGAGACGCAGAGACTCTGAGACGCAGAGACTCTGAGACGCAGAGACACTGAGACGCAGAGACTCTGAGACGCAGAGACACTGAGACGCAGAGACTCTGAGACGCAGAGACACTGAGACGCAGAGACTCTGAGACGCAGAGACACTGAGACGCAGAGACTCTGAGACGCAGAGACTCTGAGACGCTGAGACGCAGAGACGCAGAGACGCAGAGACTCTGAGACGCAGAGACACTGAGACGCAGAGACACTGAGACGCAGAGACTCTGAGACGCAGAGACACTGAGACGCAGAGACTCTGAGACGCAGAGACTCTGAGACGCAGAGACACTGAGACGCTGAGACGCAGAGACGCAGAGACGCAGAGACGCAGAGACTCTGAGACGCAGAGACACTGAGACGCAGAGACTCTGAGACGCACAGACTCTGAGACGCAGAGACACTGAGACGCTGAGACACTGAGACGCAGAGACTCTGAGACGCAGAGACACTGAGACGCTGAGACGCAGAGACGCAGAGACGCAGAGACGCAGAGACACTGAGACGCTGAGACACTGAGACGCAGAGACTCTGAGACGCAGAGACACTGAGACGCTGAGACGCAGAGACGCAGAGACGCAGAGACGCAGAGACTCTGAGACGCAGAGACACTGAGACGCAGAGACTCTGAGACGCACAGACTCTGAGACGCAGAGACACTGAGACGCAGAGACTCTGAGACGCAGAGACACTGAGACGCAGAGATTCTGAGACGCAGAAACTCTGAGACGCTGAGACGCAGAGATGCAGAGACGCAGAGACGCAGAGACTCTGAGACGCAGAGACACTGAGACGCAGAGACACTGAGACGCAGAGACTCTGAGACGCAGAGACACTGAGACGCAGAGACTCTGAGACGCAGCGACTCTGAGACGCTGAGACGCAGAGACGCAGAGACGCAGAGACGCAGAGACTCTGAGACGCAGAGACACTGAGACGCAGAGACACTGAGACGCAGAGACTCTGAGACGCAGAGACACTGAGACGCAGAGACTCTGAGACGCAGAGACTCTGAGACGCTGAGACGCAGAGACGCAGAGACGCAGAGACTCTGAGACGCAGAGACTCTGAGACGCTGAGACGCAGAGACGCAGAGACGCAGAGACACTGAGACGCAGAGACGCAGAGACGCAGAGACTCTGAGACGCAGAGACACTGAGACGCAGAGACTCTGAGACGCAGAGACGCTGAGACACAGAGACACTGAGACGCAGAGACGCTGAGACGCAGAGACTCTGAGACGCAGAGACGCTGAGACGCAGAGACGCTGAGACGCAGAGACGCAGAGACACTGAGACGCAGAGACGCAGAGACGCAGAGACTCTGAGACGCAGAGACGCTGAGACACAGAGACTCTGAGACGCAGAGACGCTGAGACACAGAGACACTGAGACGCAGAGACGCTGAGACGCAGCGACTCTGAGACGCAGAGACGCTGAGACGCAGAGACGCAGAGACACTGAGACGCAGAGACGCAGAGACGCAGAGACTCTGAGACGCAGAGACGCTGAGACACAGAGACTCTGAGACGCAGAGACGCTGAGACGCAGAGACACTGAGACGCTGAGACGCAGAGACGCAGAGACGCAGAGACGCTGAGACGCAGAGACGCAGAGACGCACAGACACTGAGACGCAGAGACGCAGAGACTCTGAGACGCAGAGACGCTGAGACACAGAGACTCTGAGACGCAGAGACGCTGAGACGCTGAGACGCAGAGACGGAGAGACTCTGAGACGCTAAGACGCTGAGACGCAGAGACGCAGAGACGCTGAGACGCAGAGACGCAGAGACGCAGAGACACTGAGACGCAGAGACGCAGAGACGCAGAGACTCTGAGACTCTGAGACGCAGAGACGCTGAGACACAGAGACTCTGAGACGCAGAGACGCTGAGACTCTGAGACGCAGAGACGCTGAGACGCTGAGACGCAGAGACGCAGAGACTCTGAGACGCTGAGACGCAGAGACGCAGAGACGCTGAGACGCAGAGACGCAGAGACGCAGAGACGCAGAGACTCTGAGACGCAGAGACGCAGAGACGCAGAGACTCTGAGACTCTGAGACGCAGAGGCTCTGAGACGCAGAGACTCTGAGACGCAGAGACGCAGAGACTCTGAGACGCAGAGACGCTGAGACACAGAGACTCTGAGACGCAGAGACGCTGAGACGCTGAGACGCAGAGACGCAGAGACTCTGAGACGCTGAGACGCAGAGACGCTGAGACGCAGAGACGCAGAGACGCAGAGACGCAGAGACTCTGAGACGCAGAGACTCTGAGACGCAGAGACGCAGAGACGCAGAGACTCTGAGACGCAGAGACGCTGAGACGCAGAGACTCTGAGACGCAGAGACGCTGAGACACAGAGACTCTGAGACGCAGAGACGCTGAGACACAGAGACGCAGAGACTCTGAGACGCAGAGACGCTGAGACACAGAGACTCTGAGACGCAGAGACGCTGAGACGCAGAGACGCAGAGACGCAGAGACTCTGAGACGCTGAGACGCAGAGACGCAGAGACGCAGAGACGCAGAGACTCTGAGACTCTGAGACGCAGAGACGCAGAGACGCAGAGACTCTGAGACGCAGAGACGCTGAGACACAGAGACGCAGAGACTCTGAGACGCAGAGACGCTGAGACACAGAGACTCTGAGACGCAGAGACGCTGAGACACAGAGACGCAGAGACTCTGAGACGCAGAGACGCTGAGACACAGAGACTCTGAGACGCAGAGACGCTGAGACACAGAGACTCTGAGACGCAGAGACGCTGAGACACAGAGACGCAGAGACTCTGAGACGCAGAGACGCTGAGACACAGAGACTCTGAGACGCAGAGACGCTGAGACACAGAGACTCTGAGACGCAGAGACGCTGAGACACAGAGACTCTGAGACGCAGAGACGCTGAGACACAGAGACTCTGAGACGCAGAGACGCTGAGACACAGAGACGCAGAGACGCAGAGACGCAGAGACTCTGAGACGCAGAGACGCAGAGACGCAGAGACTCTGAGACGCAGAGACGCTGAGACACAGAGACTCTGAGACGCAGAGACGCTGAGACACAGAGACTCTGAGACGCAGAGACGCTGAGACACAGAGACTCTGAGACGCAGAGACGCTGAAACACAGAGACTCTGAGACGCAGAGACGCTGAGACACAGAGACTCTGAGACGCAGAGACGCTGAGACACAGAGACTCTGAGACGCAGAGACGCTGAGACACAGAGACTCTGAGACGCAGAGACGCTGAGACACAGAGACTCTGAGACGCAGAGACGCTGAGACACAGAGACTCTGAGACGCAGAGACGCTGAGACACAGAGACTCTGAGACGCAGAGACGCTGAGACACAGAGTCTCTGAGACGCAGAGACGCTGAGACGCAGAGACTCTGAGACGCAGAGACTCTGAGACGCAGAGACTCTGAGACGCAGAGACTCTGAGACGCAGTGACGCTGAGACGCAGAGACGCTGAGACGCAGAGACTCTGAGACGCAGAGACGCAGAGACGCAGAGACACTGAGACGCAGAGACTCTGAGACGCAGAGACACTGAGACGCAGAGACTCTGAGACGCAGAGACTCTGAGACGCAGAGACACTGAGACGCAGAGACGCTGAGACACAGAGACGCAGAGACTCTGAGACGCAGAGACGCTGAGACGCAGAGACGCTGAGACGCAGAGACTCTGAGACGCTGAGACGCTGAGACGCAGAGACGCTGAGACGCAGAGACGCAGAGACTCTGAGACGCAGAGACGCTGAGACGCAGAGACGCTGAGACGCAGAGACTCTGAGACGCAGAGACGCTGAGACGCAGAGACGCTGAGACGCAGAGACGCAGAGACACTGAGACGCAGAGACGCAGAGACTCTGAGACGCAGAGACGCTGAGACACAGAGACACTGAGACGCAGAGACGCTGAGACGCAGAGACGCAGAGACTCTGAGACGCAGAGACGCTGAGACGCAGAGACGCTGAGACGCAGAGACGCAGAGACACTGAGACGCAGAGACGCAGAGACTCTGAGACGCAGAGACGCTGAGACGCAGAGACGCTGAGACACAGAGACTCTGAGACGCAGAGACGCTGAGACGCAGAGACGCTGAGACGCAGAGACGCAGAGACACTGAGACGCAGAGACGCAGAGACTCTGAGACGCAGAGACGCTGAGATGCAGAGACGCAGAGACGCAGAGACTCTGAGACGCAGAGACTCTGAGACGCAGAGACACTGAGATGCAGAGACTCTGAGACGCAGAGACACTGAGACGCAGAGACTCTGAGACGCAGAGACACTGAGACGCAGAGACACTGAGACGCAGAGACTCTGAGACGCAGAGACTCTGAGACGCAGAGACACTGAGACGCAGAGACTCTGAGACGCAGAGACACTGAGACGCAGAGACTCTGAGACGCAGAGACACTGAGACGCAGAGACTCTGAGACGCAGAGACACTGAGACGCAGAGACTCTGAGACGCAGAGACACTGAGACGCAGAGACTCTGAGACGCAGAGACGCTGAGACGTTGAGACGCAGAGACGCAGAGACTCTGAGACGCAGAGACTCTGAGACGCAGAGACACTGAGACGCAGAGACTCTGAGACGCAGAGACACTGAGACGCAGAGACTCTGAGACGCAGAGACACTGAGACGCAGAGACTCTGAGACGCAGAGACACTGAGACGCAGAGACTCTGAGACGCAGAGACACTGAGACGCAGAGACTCTGAGACGCAGAGACACTGAGACGCAGAGACTCTGAGACGCAGAGACACTGAGACGCAGAGACTCTGAGACGCAGAGACACTGAGACGCAGAGACTCTGAGACGCAGAGACACTGAGACGCAGAGACTCTGAGACGCAGAGACTCTGAGACGCAGAGACGCTGAGACGCAGAGACTCTGAGACGCAGAGACACTGAGACGCAGAGACTCTGAGACGCAGTGACTCTGAGACGCAGAGACACTGAGACGCAGAGACTCTGAGACGCAGAGACACTGAGACGCAGAGACTCTGAGACGCAGAGACTCTGAGACGCAGAGACTCTGAGACGCAGAGACACTGAGACGCAGAGACTCTGAGACGCAGAGACACTGAGACGCAGAGACTCTGAGACGCAGAGACTCTGAGACGCAGAGACACTGAGACGCAGAGACTCTGAGACGCAGAGACACTGAGACGCAGAGACTCTGAGACGCAGAGACACTGAGACGCAGAGACTCTGAGACGCAGAGACTCTGAGACGCAGAGACACTGAGACGCAGAGACTCTGAGACGCAGAGACACTGAGACGCAGAGACTCTGAGACGCAGAGACACTGAGACGCAGAGACTCTGAGACGCAGAGACTCTGAGACGCAGAGACTCTGAGACGCAGAGACTCTGAGACGCAGCGACTCTGAGACGCAGAGACTCTGAGACGCAGAGAGACTGAGACGCTGAGACGCAGAGACACTGAGACGCAGAGACTGTGAGACGCAGAGACTCTGAGACGCAGAGACTCTGAGACGCAGAGACACTGAGGCGCAGAGACTCTGAGACGCAGAGACTCTGAGACGCAGAGAGACTGAGACGCTGAGACGCAGAGACACTGAGACGCAGAGACTCTGAGACGCATAGACACTGAGACGCAAAGTCTGTGAGACGCTGAGACGCTGAGACGCAGAGAGACTGAGACGCTGAGACGCAGAGATACTGAGACGCAGAGACTCTGAGACGCAGAGACACTGAGACGCAAAGACTCTGAGACGCAGAGACTCTGAGACGCAGAGACACTGAGACGCAGAGACTCTGAGACGCAGAGACTCTGAGACGCTGAGACGCAGAGACTCTGAGACGCAGAGACGCAGAGACGCAGAGACACTGAGACGCAGAGACTCTGAGACGCAGAGACACTGAGACGCAGAGACACTGAGACGCAGAGACTCTGAGACGCAGAGACGCAGAGACGCAGAGACACTGAGACGCAGAGACTCTGAGACGCAGAGACTCTGAGACGCAGAGACACTGAGACGCAGAGACTCTGAGACGCAGAGACACTGAGACGCAGAGACGCAGAGACTCTGAGACGCAGAGACACTGAGACGCAGAGACTCTGAGACGAAGAGACTCTGAGACGCTGAGACGCAGAGACTCTGAGACGCAGAGACACTGAGACGCAGAGACTCTGAGACGCAGAGACTCTGAGACGCAGAGACTCTGAGACGCAGAGACTCTGAGACTCTGAGACGCAGAGACTCTGAGACGCAGAGCCGCTGAGACGCAGAGACACTGAGACGCAGAGACTCTGAGACGCCGAGACTCTGAGACGCTGAGACGCTGAGACGCAGAGACTCTGAGACGCTGAGACGCTGAGACGCAGAGACGCAGAGACGCTGAGACACAGAGACTCTGAGACGCAGAGACGCTGAGACACAGAGACACTGAGACGCAGAGACGCTGAGACGCAGAGATTCTGAGACGCAGAGACGCTGAGACGCAGAGACGCTGAGACGCAGAGACGCAGAGACACTGAGACGCAGAGACGCTGAGACGCAGAGACGCAGAGACGCTGAGACGCAGAGATGCAGAGACGCTGAGACGCAGAGACGCTGAGACGCAGAGACGCAGAGACGCTGAGACGCAGAGACGCTGAGACGCAGAGACGCAGAGACACTGAGACGCTGAGACACAGAGACACTGAGACGCAGAGACGCTGAGACGCAGAGACTCTGAGACGCACAGACGCTGAGACGCAGAGACGCAGAGACACTGAGACGCAGAGACGCAGAGATACTGAGACGCAGAGACTCTGAGACGCAGAGACGCAGAGACGCTGAGACGCAGAGACGCAGCGACACTGAGACGCTGAGACACAGAGACTCTGAGACGCAGAGACGCTGAGACACAGAGACACTGAGACGCAGAGACGCTGAGACGCAGCGACTCTGAGACGCAGAGACGCTGAGACGCAGAGACGCAGAGACACTGAGACGCAGAGACGCAGAGACGCAGAGACTCTGAGACGCAGAGACGCTGAGACACAGAGACTCTGAGACGCAGAGACGCTGAGACGCAGAGACACTGAGACGCTGAGACGCAGAGACGCAGAGACGCAGAGACGCTGAGACGCAGAGACGCAGAGACGCACAGACACTGAGACGCAGAGACGCAGAGACTCTGAGACGCAGAGACGCTGAGACACAGAGACTCTGAGACGCAGAGACGCTGAGACGCTGAGACGCAGAGACGGAGAGACTCTGAGACGCTAAGACGCTGAGACGCAGAGACGCAGAGACGCTGAGACGCAGAGACGCAGAGACGCAGAGACACTGAGACGCAGAGACGCAGAGACGCAGAGACTCTGAGACTCTGAGACGCAGAGACGCTGAGACACAGAGACTCTGAGACGCAGAGACGCTGAGACTCTGAGACGCAGAGACGCTGAGACGCTGAGACGCAGAGACGCAGAGACTCTGAGACGCTGAGACGCAGAGACGCAGAGACGCTGAGACGCAGAGACGCAGAGACGCAGAGACGCAGAGACTCTGAGACGCAGAGACGCAGAGACGCAGAGACTCTGAGACTCTGAGACGCAGAGGCTCTGAGACGCAGAGACTCTGAGACGCAGAGACGCAGAGACTCTGAGACGCAGAGACGCTGAGACACAGAGACTCTGAGACGCAGAGACGCTGAGACGCTGAGACGCAGAGACGCAGAGACTCTGAGACGCTGAGACGCAGAGACGCTGAGACGCAGAGACGCAGAGACGCAGAGACGCAGAGACTCTGAGACGCAGAGACTCTGAGACGCAGAGACGCAGAGACGCAGAGACTCTGAGACGCAGAGACGCTGAGACGCAGAGACTCTGAGACGCAGAGACGCTGAGACACAGAGACTCTGAGACGCAGAGACGCTGAGACACAGAGACGCAGAGACTCTGAGACGCAGAGACGCTGAGACACAGAGACTCTGAGACGCAGAGACGCTGAGACGCAGAGACGCAGAGACGCAGAGACTCTGAGACGCTGAGACGCAGAGACGCAGAGACGCAGAGACTCTGAGACTCTGAGACGCAGAGACGCAGAGACGCAGAGACTCTGAGACGCAGAGACGCTGAGACACAGAGACGCAGAGACTCTGAGACGCAGAGACGCTGAGACACAGAGACTCTGAGACGCAGAGACGCTGAGACACAGAGACGCAGAGACTCTGAGACGCAGAGACGCTGAGACACAGAGACTCTGAGACGCAGAGACGCTGAGACACAGAGACTCTGAGACGCAGAGACGCTGAGACACAGAGACGCAGAGACTCTGAGACGCAGAGACGCTGAGACACAGAGACTCTGAGACGCAGAGACGCTGAGACACAGAGACTCTGAGACGCAGAGACGCTGAGACACAGAGACTCTGAGACGCAGAGACGCTGAGACACAGAGACTCTGAGACGCAGAGACGCTGAGACACAGAGACGCAGAGACGCAGAGACGCAGAGACTCTGAGACGCAGAGACGCAGAGACGCAGAGACTCTGAGACGCAGAGACGCTGAGACACAGAGACTCTGAGACGCAGAGACGCTGAGACACAGAGACTCTGAGACGCAGAGACGCTGAGACACAGAGACTCTGAGACGCAGAGACGCTGAAACACAGAGACTCTGAGACGCAGAGACGCTGAGACACAGAGACTCTGAGACGCAGAGACGCTGAGACACAGAGACTCTGAGACGCAGAGACGCTGAGACACAGAGACTCTGAGACGCAGAGACGCTGAGACACAGAGACTCTGAGACGCAGAGACGCTGAGACACAGAGACTCTGAGACGCAGAGACGCTGAGACACAGAGACTCTGAGACGCAGAGACGCTGAGACACAGAGTCTCTGAGACGCAGAGACGCTGAGACGCAGAGACTCTGAGACGCAGAGACTCTGAGACGCAGAGACTCTGAGACGCAGAGACTCTGAGACGCAGTGACGCTGAGACGCAGAGACGCTGAGACGCAGAGACTCTGAGACGCAGAGACGCAGAGACGCAGAGACACTGAGACGCAGAGACTCTGAGACGCAGAGACACTGAGACGCAGAGACTCTGAGACGCAGAGACTCTGAGACGCAGAGACACTGAGACGCAGAGACGCTGAGACACAGAGACGCAGAGACTCTGAGACGCAGAGACGCTGAGACGCAGAGACGCTGAGACGCAGAGACTCTGAGACGCTGAGACGCTGAGACGCAGAGACGCTGAGACGCAGAGACGCAGAGACTCTGAGACGCAGAGACGCTGAGACGCAGAGACGCTGAGACGCAGAGACTCTGAGACGCAGAGACGCTGAGACGCAGAGACGCTGAGACGCAGAGACGCAGAGACACTGAGACGCAGAGACGCAGAGACTCTGAGACGCAGAGACGCTGAGACACAGAGACACTGAGACGCAGAGACGCTGAGACGCAGAGACGCAGAGACTCTGAGACGCAGAGACGCTGAGACGCAGAGACGCTGAGACGCAGAGACGCAGAGACACTGAGACGCAGAGACGCAGAGACTCTGAGACGCAGAGACGCTGAGACGCAGAGACGCTGAGACACAGAGACTCTGAGACGCAGAGACGCTGAGACGCAGAGACGCTGAGACGCAGAGACGCAGAGACACTGAGACGCAGAGACGCAGAGACTCTGAGACGCAGAGACGCTGAGATGCAGAGACGCAGAGACGCAGAGACTCTGAGACGCAGAGACTCTGAGACGCAGAGACACTGAGATGCAGAGACTCTGAGACGCAGAGACACTGAGACGCAGAGACTCTGAGACGCAGAGACACTGAGACGCAGAGACACTGAGACGCAGAGACTCTGAGACGCAGAGACTCTGAGACGCAGAGACACTGAGACGCAGAGACTCTGAGACGCAGAGACACTGAGACGCAGAGACTCTGAGACGCAGAGACACTGAGACGCAGAGACTCTGAGACGCAGAGACACTGAGACGCAGAGACTCTGAGACGCAGAGACACTGAGACGCAGAGACTCTGAGACGCAGAGACGCTGAGACGTTGAGACGCAGAGACGCAGAGACTCTGAGACGCAGAGACTCTGAGACGCAGAGACACTGAGACGCAGAGACTCTGAGACGCAGAGACACTGAGACGCAGAGACTCTGAGACGCAGAGACACTGAGACGCAGAGACTCTGAGACGCAGAGACACTGAGACGCAGAGACTCTGAGACGCAGAGACACTGAGACGCAGAGACTCTGAGACGCAGAGACACTGAGACGCAGAGACTCTGAGACGCAGAGACACTGAGACGCAGAGACTCTGAGACGCAGAGACACTGAGACGCAGAGACTCTGAGACGCAGAGACACTGAGACGCAGAGACTCTGAGACGCAGAGACTCTGAGACGCAGAGACGCTGAGACGCAGAGACTCTGAGACGCAGAGACACTGAGACGCAGAGACTCTGAGACGCAGTGACTCTGAGACGCAGAGACACTGAGACGCAGAGACTCTGAGACGCAGAGACACTGAGACGCAGAGACTCTGAGACGCAGAGACTCTGAGACGCAGAGACTCTGAGACGCAGAGACACTGAGACGCAGAGACTCTGAGACGCAGAGACACTGAGACGCAGAGACTCTGAGACGCAGAGACTCTGAGACGCAGAGACACTGAGACGCAGAGACTCTGAGACGCAGAGACACTGAGACGCAGAGACTCTGAGACGCAGAGACACTGAGACGCAGAGACTCTGAGACGCAGAGACTCTGAGACGCAGAGACACTGAGACGCAGAGACTCTGAGACGCAGAGACACTGAGACGCAGAGACTCTGAGACGCAGAGACACTGAGACGCAGAGACTCTGAGACGCAGAGACTCTGAGACGCAGAGACTCTGAGACGCAGAGACTCTGAGACGCAGCGACTCTGAGACGCAGAGACTCTGAGACGCAGAGAGACTGAGACGCTGAGACGCAGAGACACTGAGACGCAGAGACTGTGAGACGCAGAGACTCTGAGACGCAGAGACTCTGAGACGCAGAGACACTGAGGCGCAGAGACTCTGAGACGCAGAGACTCTGAGACGCAGAGAGACTGAGACGCTGAGACGCAGAGACACTGAGACGCAGAGACTCTGAGACGCATAGACACTGAGACGCAAAGTCTGTGAGACGCTGAGACGCTGAGACGCAGAGAGACTGAGACGCTGAGACGCAGAGATACTGAGACGCAGAGACTCTGAGACGCAGAGACACTGAGACGCAGAGACTCTGAGACGCAGAGACACTGAGACGCAGAGACTCTGAGACGCAGAGACACTGAGACGCAGAGACTCTGAGACGCAGAGACTCTGAGACGCAGAGACTCTGAGACGCAGAGACTCTGAGACGCAGCGACTCTGAGACGCAGAGACTCTGAGACGCAGAGAGACTGAGACGCTGAGACGCAGAGACACTGAGACGCAGAGACTGTGAGACGCAGAGACTCTGAGACGCAGAGACTCTGAGACGCAGAGACACTGAGGCGCAGAGACTCTGAGACGCAGAGACTCTGAGACGCAGAGAGACTGAGACGCTGAGACGCAGAGACACTGAGACGCAGAGACTCTGAGACGCATAGACACTGAGACGCAAAGTCTGTGAGACGCTGAGACGCTGAGACGCAGAGAGACTGAGACGCTGAGACGCAGAGATACTGAGACGCAGAGACTCTGAGACGCAGAGACACTGAGACGCAAAGACTCTGAGACGCAGAGACTCTGAGACGCAGAGACACTGAGACGCAGAGACTCTGAGACGCAGAGACTCTGAGACGCTGAGACGCAGAGACTCTGAGACGCAGAGACGCAGAGACGCAGAGACACTGAGACGCAGAGACTCTGAGACGCAGAGACACTGAGACGCAGAGACACTGAGACGCAGAGACTCTGAGACGCAGAGACGCAGAGACGCAGAGACACTGAGACGCAGAGACTC
This sequence comes from Carcharhinus amblyrhynchos, assembly GCF_965287045.1. Classification (NCBI taxonomy): domain Eukaryota; kingdom Metazoa; phylum Chordata; class Chondrichthyes; order Carcharhiniformes; family Carcharhinidae; genus Carcharhinus; species Carcharhinus amblyrhynchos. Next base: position 18,080 of record NW_027651095.1, read on the forward strand.
TGAGACGCAGAGACTCTGAGACGCAGAGACACTGAGACGCAGAGACTCTGAGACGCAGAGACACTGAGACGCAGAGACGCAGAGACTCTGAGACGCAGAGACACTGAGACGCAGAGACTCTGAGACGAAGAGACTCTGAGACGCTGAGACGCAGAGACTCTGAGACGCAGAGACACTGAGACGCAGAGACTCTGAGACGCAGAGACTCTGAGACGCAGAGACTCTGAGACGCAGAGACTCTGAGACTCTGAGACGCAGAGACTCTGAGACGCAGAGCCGCTGAGACGCAGAGACACTGAGACGCAGAGACTCTGAGACGCCGAGACTCTGAGACGCTGAGACGCTGAGACGCAGAGACTCTGAGACGCTGAGACGCTGAGACGCAGAGACGCAGAGACGCTGAGACACAGAGACTCTGAGACGCAGAGACGCTGAGACACAGAGACACTGAGACGCAGAGACGCTGAGACGCAGAGATTCTGAGACGCAGAGACGCTGAGACGCAGAGACGCTGAGACGCAGAGACGCAGAGACACTGAGACGCAGAGACGCTGAGACGCAGAGACGCAGAGACGCTGAGACGCAGAGATGCAGAGACGCTGAGACGCAGAGACGCTGAGACGCAGAGACGCAGAGACGCTGAGACGCAGAGACGCTGAGACGCAGAGACGCAGAGACACTGAGACGCTGAGACACAGAGACACTGAGACGCAGAGACGCTGAGACGCAGAGACTCTGAGACGCACAGACGCTGAGACGCAGAGACGCAGAGACACTGAGACGCAGAGACGCAGAGATACTGAGACGCAGAGACTCTGAGACGCAGAGACGCAGAGACGCTGAGACGCAGAGACGCAGCGACACTGAGACGCTGAGACACAGAGACACTGAGACGCAGAGACGCTGAGACGCAGAGACTCTGAGACGCAGAGACGCTGAGACGCACAGACGCTGAGACGCAGAGACGCAGAGACACTGAGACGCAGAGACTCTGAGACGCAGAGACGCTGAGACGCAGAGAGGCTGAGACACAGAGACTCTGAGACGCAGAGACGCTGAGACACAGAGACACTGAGACGCAGAGACGCTGAGACGCAGAGACTCTGAGACGCAGAGACGCTGAGACGCAGAGACTCTGAGACGCAGAGACGCTGAGACGCACAGACGCTGAGACGCAGAGACTCTGAGACGCAGAGACGCTGAGACACAGAGACACTGAGACGCAGAGACGCTGAGACGCCGAGACTCTGAGACGCAGAGACGCTGAGACGCTGAGACTCTGAGACGCAGAGACGCTGAGACGCACAGACGCTGAGACGCAGAGACGCAGAGACACTGAGACGCAGAGACTCTGAGACGCAGAGACGCTGAGACGCAGAGACGCTGAGACACAGAGACTCTGAGACGCAGAGACGCTGAGACACAGAGACACTGAGACGCAGAGACGCTGAGACGCAGAGACTCTGAGACGCAGAGACGCTGAGACGCAGAGACTCTGAGACGCAGAGACGCTGAGGCACAGAGACTCTGAGACGCAGAGACGCTGAGACACAGAGACGCAGAGACTCTGAGACGCAGAGACGCTGAGACACAGAGACTCTGAGACGCAGAGACGCTGAGACGCTGAGACGCAGAGACGCAGAGACTCTGAGACGCTGAGACGCAGAGACGCAGAGACGCTGAGACGCAGAGACGCAGAGACGCTGAGACGCAGAGACGCAGAGACGCAGAGACTCTGAGACTCTGAGACGCAGAGACGCAGAGACGCAGAGACTCTGAGACGCAGAGACGCTGAGACACAGAGACTCTGAGACGCAGAGACGCTGAGACACAGAGACTCTGAGACGCAGAGACGCTGAGACACAGAGACGCAGAGACTCTGAGACGCAGAGACGCTGAGACACAGAGACTCTGAGACGCAGAGACGCTGAGACACAGAGACTCTGAGACGCAGAGACGCTGAGACACAGAGACTCTGAGACGCAGAGACGCTGAGACACAGAGACTCTGAGACGCAGAGACGCTGAGACACAGAGACTCTGAGACGCAGAGACGCTGAGACACAGAGTCTCTGAGACGCAGAGACGCTGAGACGCAGAGACTCTGAGACGCAGAGACTCTGAGACGCAGAGACTCTGAGACGCAGAGACTCTGAGACGCAGTGACGCTGAGACGCAGAGACGCTGAGACGCAGAGACTCTGAGACGCAGAGACGCAGAGACGCAGAGACACTGAGACGCAGAGACTCTGAGACGCAGAGACACTGAGACGCAGAGACTCTGAGACGCAGAGACTCTGAGACGCAGAGACACTGAGACGCAGAGACGCTGAGACGCAGAGACGCAGAGACTCTGAGACGCAGAGACGCTGAGACGCAGAGACGCTGAGACGCAGAGACTCTGAGACGCTGAGACGCTGAGACGCAGAGACGCTGAGACGCAGAGACGCTGAGACGCAGAGACGCAGAGACACTGAGACGCAGAGACGCAGAGACTCTGAGACGCAGAGACGCTGAGACGCAGAGACGCTGAGACACAGAGACTCTGAGACGCAGAGACTCTGAGACGCAGAGACGCTGAGACACAGAGACTCTGAGACGCAGAGACGCTGAGACACAGAGACACTGAGACGCAGAGACGCAGAGACGCAGAGACTCTGAGACGCAGAGACTCTGAGACGCAGAGACGCTGAGACGCAGAGACACTGAGACGCAGAGACTCTGAGACGCAGAGACGCTGAGACGCAGAGACGCTGAGACACAGAGACGCTGAGACGCAGAGACGCAGAGACACTGAGACGCAGAGACTCTGAGACGCAGAGACGCTGAGACACAGAGACGCTGAGACACAGAGACGCTGAGACGCTGAGACGCAGAGACGCTGAGACACAGAGACTCTGAGACGCAGAGACACTGAGACGCAGAGACTCTGAGACGCAGAGACTCTGAGACGCTGAGACGCAGAGACGCAGAGACGCAGAGACGCAGAGACTCTGAGACGCTGAGACGCAGAGACGCTGAGACACAGAGACTCTGAGACGCAGAGACGCTGAGACGCAGAGACGCTGAGACACAGAGACTCTGAGACGCAGAGACGCTGAGACGCAGAGACGCTGAGACGCAGAGACGCAGAGACACTGAGACGCAGAGACTCTGAGACGCAGAGACGCAGAGACGCAGAGACACTGAGACGCAGAGACTCTGAGACGAAGAGACTCTGAGACGCTGAGACGCAGAGACTCTGAGACGCAGAGACACTGAGACGCAGAGACTCTGAGACGCAGAGACTCTGAGACGCAGAGACTCTGAGACGCAGAGACTCTGAGACTCTGAGACGCAGAGACTCTGAGACGCAGAGCCGCTGAGACGCAGAGACACTGAGACGCAGAGACTCTGAGACGCCGAGACTCTGAGACGCTGAGACGCTGAGACGCAGAGACTCTGAGACGCTGAGACGCTGAGACGCAGAGACGCAGAGACGCTGAGACACAGAGACTCTGAGACGCAGAGACGCTGAGACACAGAGACACTGAGACGCAGAGACGCTGAGACGCAGAGATTCTGAGACGCAGAGACGCTGAGACGCAGAGACGCTGAGACGCAGAGACGCAGAGACACTGAGACGCAGAGACGCTGAGACGCAGAGACGCAGAGACGCTGAGACGCAGAGATGCAGAGACGCTGAGACGCAGAGACGCTGAGACGCAGAGACGCAGAGACGCTGAGACGCAGAGACGCTGAGACGCAGAGACGCAGAGACACTGAGACGCTGAGACACAGAGACACTGAGACGCAGAGACGCTGAGACGCAGAGACTCTGAGACGCACAGACGCTGAGACGCAGAGACGCAGAGACACTGAGACGCAGAGACGCAGAGATACTGAGACGCAGAGACTCTGAGACGCAGAGACGCAGAGACGCTGAGACGCAGAGACGCAGCGACACTGAGACGCTGAGACACAGAGACTCTGAGACGCAGAGACGCTGAGACACAGAGACACTGAGACGCAGAGACGCTGAGACGCAGCGACTCTGAGACGCAGAGACGCTGAGACGCAGAGACGCAGAGACACTGAGACGCAGAGACGCAGAGACGCAGAGACTCTGAGACGCAGAGACGCTGAGACACAGAGACTCTGAGACGCAGAGACGCTGAGACGCAGAGACACTGAGACGCTGAGACGCAGAGACGCAGAGACGCAGAGACGCTGAGACGCAGAGACGCAGAGACGCACAGACACTGAGACGCAGAGACGCAGAGACTCTGAGACGCAGAGACGCTGAGACACAGAGACTCTGAGACGCAGAGACGCTGAGACGCTGAGACGCAGAGACGGAGAGACTCTGAGACGCTAAGACGCTGAGACGCAGAGACGCAGAGACGCTGAGACGCAGAGACGCAGAGACGCAGAGACACTGAGACGCAGAGACGCAGAGACGCAGAGACTCTGAGACTCTGAGACGCAGAGACGCTGAGACACAGAGACTCTGAGACGCAGAGACGCTGAGACTCTGAGACGCAGAGACGCTGAGACGCTGAGACGCAGAGACGCAGAGACTCTGAGACGCTGAGACGCAGAGACGCAGAGACGCTGAGACGCAGAGACGCAGAGACGCAGAGACGCAGAGACTCTGAGACGCAGAGACGCAGAGACGCAGAGACTCTGAGACTCTGAGACGCAGAGGCTCTGAGACGCAGAGACTCTGAGACGCAGAGACGCAGAGACTCTGAGACGCAGAGACGCTGAGACACAGAGACTCTGAGACGCAGAGACGCTGAGACGCTGAGACGCAGAGACGCAGAGACTCTGAGACGCTGAGACGCAGAGACGCTGAGACGCAGAGACGCAGAGACGCAGAGACGCAGAGACTCTGAGACGCAGAGACTCTGAGACGCAGAGACGCAGAGACGCAGAGACTCTGAGACGCAGAGACGCTGAGACGCAGAGACTCTGAGACGCAGAGACGCTGAGACACAGAGACTCTGAGACGCAGAGACGCTGAGACACAGAGACGCAGAGACTCTGAGACGCAGAGACGCTGAGACACAGAGACTCTGAGACGCAGAGACGCTGAGACGCAGAGACGCAGAGACGCAGAGACTCTGAGACGCTGAGACGCAGAGACGCAGAGACGCAGAGACTCTGAGACTCTGAGACGCAGAGACGCAGAGACGCAGAGACTCTGAGACGCAGAGACGCTGAGACACAGAGACGCAGAGACTCTGAGACGCAGAGACGCTGAGACACAGAGACTCTGAGACGCAGAGACGCTGAGACACAGAGACGCAGAGACTCTGAGACGCAGAGACGCTGAGACACAGAGACTCTGAGACGCAGAGACGCTGAGACACAGAGACTCTGAGACGCAGAGACGCTGAGACACAGAGACGCAGAGACTCTGAGACGCAGAGACGCTGAGACACAGAGACTCTGAGACGCAGAGACGCTGAGACACAGAGACTCTGAGACGCAGAGACGCTGAGACACAGAGACTCTGAGACGCAGAGACGCTGAGACACAGAGACTCTGAGACGCAGAGACGCTGAGACACAGAGACGCAGAGACGCAGAGACGCAGAGACTCTGAGACGCAGAGACGCAGAGACGCAGAGACTCTGAGACGCAGAGACGCTGAGACACAGAGACTCTGAGACGCAGAGACGCTGAGACACAGAGACTCTGAGACGCAGAGACGCTGAGACACAGAGACTCTGAGACGCAGAGACGCTGAAACACAGAGACTCTGAGACGCAGAGACGCTGAGACACAGAGACTCTGAGACGCAGAGACGCTGAGACACAGAGACTCTGAGACGCAGAGACGCTGAGACACAGAGACTCTGAGACGCAGAGACGCTGAGACACAGAGACTCTGAGACGCAGAGACGCTGAGACACAGAGACTCTGAGACGCAGAGACGCTGAGACACAGAGACTCTGAGACGCAGAGACGCTGAGACACAGAGTCTCTGAGACGCAGAGACGCTGAGACGCAGAGACTCTGAGACGCAGAGACTCTGAGACGCAGAGACTCTGAGACGCAGAGACTCTGAGACGCAGTGACGCTGAGACGCAGAGACGCTGAGACGCAGAGACTCTGAGACGCAGAGACGCAGAGACGCAGAGACACTGAGACGCAGAGACTCTGAGACGCAGAGACACTGAGACGCAGAGACTCTGAGACGCAGAGACTCTGAGACGCAGAGACACTGAGACGCAGAGACGCTGAGACACAGAGACGCAGAGACTCTGAGACGCAGAGACGCTGAGACGCAGAGACGCTGAGACGCAGAGACTCTGAGACGCTGAGACGCTGAGACGCAGAG
>NW_027651096.1:0-24374 GCF_965287045.1 Carcharhinus amblyrhynchos
CGTGTTCTTGGTTTGGAGAGGACTCTCAGACCATTGCTTGATCAGGCCATCTATTTGAAACACACGCAAAACAAAAGAGAAACACTTTTTAGAACCTAACCAGCCTCACTGTTGGAACGCAGCTCAATTGGATGGAAGCTGAGCGACTGGGTTGTAAAACCCTGCTCCCAAAAAGATCTTTGTCTGGGATCTTACTGTGCGCAGACCGCTTTTCCACAGCCCCACTGGGGTACTACGAGAAACAACTTGCCCAAAAAAGTTTGTGGGGGGAGCGGGGTGGGACTTGTCTTTCTTCTATTCTTTCACGGGATATGGGCATTGCCGGGTGCACTCTATCTGCTGCCCACCCACAATCACCATTGAAGTCAATTGCCGTCTCCTTTAAGAAAGGAGGAGGGGGTTTCCATTTGGCCCTTCGAGCCTGCCCCGCCATTCATTACCCATGGCCCCATATCTAAGGGAGGATGTGCCGGCCTTAGAGAGAGTCCAGGAGGAGGGTCACAAGAACTATCCCGGAATGAAGAACTTGTTGTATGAGGAACGGTTCTGGGTCTGTGCCCGATGGAGTTTAGAAGGATGAGGGGAGTGGGGGGATCTAATTGGAAGTTACAGGATACCGTGGGGCCTGGGTAGAGTGGACATGGAGAGGGAAAGACTCAAACACGAGGGCACTTCCTCAGAGTGAAGGGCGCTCCTTTAACACAGAGATGAGGAGCAATCTCTTCAGCCAGAGGGAGGTGAATCTGTGGAACTCTTTGCCGCTGTGGAGGCCGGGTCACTGAGTGTCTTTAAGACAGAGTTTGATAGATTCTAGATTAATAAGGGGATCAGAGGTTACGGGGAAAAGGCAGGAGAATGGGGATGAGAAAAATATCAGCCATGATTGAATGGGGGGGTAGACTCGATGGGCCGACTGGCCTAATTCTGCTCTGATACCTTATGGTGTTATGGCTGATCATCCAACTCAGTAAACAAATCCTGCCTCCCCCCCCATATCCTTTTAAATGTCCTTTGTCCCAAGAGCAGGTTGTGGGCCGGGAGTCACATCTAGGCCAGACTGGGTAACATGTCCTTCCTTCTAAAGGGGCAGTAGTGAACCAGGTGGGTTTTTATTATTGTCACATGTATTGGGATACAGTGAAAAGTTTCTTGCGCGCTATACAGACAAAGCATACCATTCATAGAATACATAGGGGAGAAGGATTTGATTTATTATTGTCACATGTATTGGGATGCAGTGAAAAGTATTGTTTCTTGTGTGCTATGGCTTCATTGATTAAGACCCGCATTTAATTCCAGATTTATTCATTCATTAAATTTTACTTTCACCAGCTTCGAGGGTAGGATTTGAACCCATGTCCCTCACAGCATTACCCTGGCCTTACAAGGCCAGTGACACCACAGTCTTTCCCTCATGAAGGCTGTCGGGAGAAACAGAGCTTCACCTGAAAAGGTGTCCAGGTCACCAACAACCTCTCCTGGTTCCCCCCATGCTGACACTATAGTTAAGAAAGCCCCACCAATGCCTCTACTTTCTCAGAAGACTAAGGAAATTTGACATGTCAGCTACGACTCTCACCAATTTTTACAGATGCCCCATAGAAAACATTCTTTCTGGTTGTATCACAGTTTGGTATGGGCTCCTGCTCTGCCCAAGACCGCAAGGAACTACAGAAGGTCATAAATGTAGCCTAATCCATCACACAAACCAGCCTCCCATCCACTGACTCTGTCTACACTTCCCACTGCCTCGGGGAAAAGCAGCCAGAATAATCAACGACCCCCCACACCCCGGACATTCTCTCTTCCACCTTCTTCCATCGGGAAAAAGTTACAAAAGTCTGAGGTCACGTACCGACCGACTCAAGAACAGCTTCTTCCCTGCTGCTGTCAGACTTTTGAAATGGACCTACCTCGCATTAAGTTGATCTTTCTCTACACCCTAGCTATGACTGTAACACTACATTCTGCACCCTCTCCTTTCCTTCTCCCCTATGTACTCTATAAACAGTATGCTTTGTCTGCATAGTGCGCTAGAAACAATACTATTCACTGTATCCCAATACATGTGACAATAATAAATCAAATCAAATGAAATATTCCCTCGGTTTTTCTCTGCACAATTACTGTCTGGCTTGCCGACAGCCTGCTGCTAACAACTGACCGGATCTAAGGATCTGGCGATCACGCGGTGGATCTTGATCAACTAAGCCACTGGGTTGAGGATGGTAGATGGACTTTAATTCAGATAAATGCGAGGTGTTGCATTTTGATACGAAAAGTCGGGGCAGGACTGACACAGCTAATGGTAGGGAGGCGATGGCCCAGTAGTATTATCACTAGACTATTAATCCAGAAACTCAGCTAATGTTCTGGGGACACGGGTTTGAATCCCGCCACGGCAGATGGTGGAATTTGAATTCAATTTTTAAAACAAAAATCTGGAAGAATCTACAGATGACCCATTGTCAGAAAAACCCATCTGGTTCCCTTTCGGGAAGGAAATCTGCCGTCCTTACCCCGGACTGGCCTACAGTATGTGACCCCAGAGCCACAGCAATGTGGTTGACTCTCAACTGCCCTTGGGAACTAGGCTTGGGCAATAAACGTTGACCCAGCCAGCGATGCCCATCCCACGACTGAATTAAACAAATAAGCACTTCAGTGGCGAGTGCTGAGGAGGCGGAGGGTTGGGCCAGGAAGACAGCTTGGCGTTTTGTTTGCAGTTACTGTGTTTGTCGGGTGATTGCAGTTGGTTGGCCTGACCACCAGGTGGCAGCTTTGGCTGACATTTCTCCAGAGTGCGAGACCCAGATTCATGTCCTTTGCACAGGACCTTGAGCAGGGGGGCGGGGGGGGTGCGCAGAGCGGAAGGGGCAGGGATCAGGACGTGGCGGACTCGCCTCGCCCCCCCCAAATTCAGCAAAGGAACCGGCCATTCCAACAGCAAACCTTTAAATCGCTGGGTGAGCTCAGTATTCATTGCCCATCCCTTATTGGCACTTGGTGAGTGAGTTGCCATCTTGAACCTGCTGCTGTCCCATCTGGTGTAGGTACACCCACTGTGCTGTTAGGGAGGGATTCTGACCCTGTAACAGGGCCCCCCGCCCCGGTGAGTTTGGAGCCAGGGTTCCTTTAACCTGGCGGGAAGGGACCTGCCAAAAATTGGGTACTATCTGAGGCCCTCGAAGGGGATGGGGGGGGGCCATTAATGCCCACTCAAGGGTCGGGCAGCGAGATCGCCACACGGGGGAGATACCCGCAGGGTTTGGTCGCAGGGTTTCTGGGGTAGGAGGTAGTGTGGGAGGGGGGGTCCCTCGTTCAAAGAGGCTCAGTATCTGATTGATGACACCCCCCCCACCCCCGCTCCGTGCCAACCCCCGTTCTGCACTCACTCACCCAGCCACGTAATTGCACTGAATTAGAGTGGGCCCTCCCTCCCTTGGCAGAGGCGGCAGTACCAATTTCCCAGCCTCTGGGTAAGCCACCCCCCCCACTGGTTATTTAAAGGATTCACAAATACAAAATACTTCTAAACAACAAACCAGGATACAATCTCACAATGATAACATTATAAAAATAACATCCGCTACAACACAATCTCAACAGTAAACATGCCAGCTTCAATATAACAACACAAACCAACAAGACACAGTAACAAACAGCCAGCATGCACCGCCAGTTATCCTGCCTTCGAGGTTAAAGTTTATTTATTAGTGTCATAATTTGGCTTACATTAACACCGCAATGAAAACCCCCAAGTCGCCACACTCTGGCACCTTTTTGGGGCACACCGAGGGAGAATTTAGCACGGCCATTGCACCCTAACCAGCATGTTTCTTTGGACTGTGGGAGGAAACCCATGCAGACACAGGGAGAATGTGCAGCCTCCACACAGACAGTGACCCAAGCCGGGAATCAACCTCAGGCCCCTGCCGCTGTGAGGCAGCAGTGTTAACCACCGTGCCGCCCTTCTTCAAACATTTTGCAATAAACCGGCAAATTATCATATAAACACAGTCCCGACAGCTAACACGGTCCTTTAATTGATAACAACCAAATCCTCTTCAATAGGAATGGGATTTATTGGAATTTATCGAGAACATTCCAGGGCTTTATAAGATCCCAGCCCATCCGACAATAAAGTCTGCTCAAGGACTCATCCCCATTGTAGAGAAATCTGGGCTGCAGTCTGTCAAAGGTAAAACATCATCAGAAATATCGACCTTACCCCGTTCCACTGTGTATGTCCCAGCGTTATTATTGGGGATCACTGCAGGAGAAAACAAGACAGTAAATCAAATCGCAGAAGATATTTAACTGCTTTTCATCTCATCACTAAAATGTTCCACACCCACACACACACTGACCCTCCCTGGGGTACGGGTCCCACACACACACTGACTCTCACTGGGGTACGGGTCCCACACACACCCCGACTCTCACCGGGGTATGAATCATAGAGAGTTGTAGAGGTTTACAGCATGGAAACAGGCCCTTCAGCCCAACTTGTCCATGCTGCCCATTTTTTTAAACCCCAACCTAATCCTAATTGCCTGCATTTGGCCCATATCTCTCTATACTGATCTTACCCATGTAGCTGTCTAAATGCTTTTAAAAAGACAAAATTGCGCCCACCTCTATTACTACCTCTAGCAGCTTGTTCCAGACACTCACCACTCTGAAAATATTGCCCCTCTGGACCCTTTTGTATCTCTTCCCTCTCACCTTAGACCAATGCCCTCTAGTTTTAGACTCCCCTACCTTTGGGAAAAGATATTGACTATTTAGCTGATCTATGCCCCTCATTATTTTATAGACCTCTATAAGATCACCCCTCAACCTCCTCCGCTCCAGAGAAAAAAGTCCCAGTATATCCAGCCTCTCCTTATAACTCAATCCATCAAGTCCCAGTAGCATCCTAGTAAATCTTTTCTGCACTCTTTCTAGTTGAATAGTATCCTCCCTATAACAGGGTGACCAGACCTGTGCACAATTCTGTATCCCACCCTCGCTCCATATCCCTCATCCCACACATGCTGACTGTCCCTGGCTGAGAATGAGAGTGGGTGGGATGCGGGATATGGAAGGAGTTGAATCCTCAGTGAACAAATACTCTGGGCCAGGATGGGGCGCGGGAATGTTTTGGGATTTCGCCCCTGCCCCACTTTGATAAAGATAGCTCTTACCTTCAAAGTGAGCAGCCGCAGGCTGCTTATTTTTCGACCCAGAGGCTGTTGGAGAAAGGAGAGAATCTGCAATTATTATCGCCATGGGGAAAGAGGGATAATCGGATCTCAGTCAGACGGGAACTGCCCTGGAATGTGAGGGTTCAGCACCGTTATGGATTAAAATTCCAACACAAAGCTCTCAGCCTGAGGAAAAGCTGTCCCGGAGGGAGTGTAGATTTCTCGATTGCTGGATCTCTCCCTGGGTTAAATTACAAAAGGAGGCATTCCAGAAACTGACCTTGCTTCCTGTCCCTGGACTTCGAAGGTGAAGAGGGGGATTTGAGCGAAGAGTTGACAATACTAAAAGGGAACAGGCAGGGGTTGCTAGCAAGTTCAGGGAACGGGGATCAGAGTTTCGAATTAGCGGCAGATTTTACAGGATTTGATTTGATTTATTATTGTCACATGTACTGGGATACAGTGAAAAGTATTGTTTCTTGCGCGCTATACAGACAAAGCATACCGTTCATAGGGAAGGAAAGGAGAGAGTGCAGAATGTAGTGTTACAGTCACAGCTAGGGTGTAGAGAAAGATCAACTTACTGTGACGTAGGTCCATTCAAAAATCTGACAGCAGCAGGGAAGAAGCTGTTCTTGAGTTGGTCGGTGCGTGACCTCAGACTTTTATATTTTTCTCTCGATGGAAGGTGGAAGAGAGAATGTCCGGTGTGTGTGTGGGGTCCTTGATTATGCCGGCTGCTTTTCCCGAGGCAGCTGGAAGTGTAGACAGAGTCAATGGATGGGAGGCTGGTTTACATGATGGATTGGGCTACATTCACAACCTTTTGTAGTCTCTTGCAATCTTGGGTGGAGCAGGAGCCCATACCAAGCTGTGATACAACCAGAAAGAATGCTCTCTATGGTGCATCTGTAAAAGTTGGTGAGAGTCATAGCTGACATGCCAAATTTCTTTAGTCTTCTGAGAAAGTAGAGGCGTTGATGGGCTTTCTTAACTATAGTGTCAGCATAGCGGGGGGAACCAGGACAGGTTGTTGGTGATCTGGACAACTAAAAACGTGAAGTTCTCGACCCTTTCTACTTTGTCCCCATTGATGTAGACAGGGGCATGTTCTCCTTTACACTTCCTGATGTCGATGACAATCTCCTTTGTTTTGTTGACATTGAGAGAGAGATTATTGTCACCGCACCAGTTCACCAGATTCTCTATCTCATTCCTGTACTCTGTCTCATCATTGTTTGAGATCCAACCCACTACGGTGGTGTCATCAGCAAACTTGAAAGTTGAAACTGGCAGGGAATTTGGCCGCACACAGTCATAGGTGTATAAGGAGTATAGTTGGGGGGCTGAGAACACAGCCTTGTGAGGCACTGGTGTTGAGGAGATGTTGTTGCCTATCCTGAGTGATGGTGTAATATTCTTACTGGTGTACTGTGCAGTTTTGGTCTCCTTTTCTGAGGATGGATGTTCTTGCTCTCGAGGGAGTACAGCAAAGGTTTACCAGGCTGATTCCGGGGATGGGGCGACTGACGTACGAGGAGAGATTGATTAGGTTAGGACTGTTTTTGCTGGAGTTCAGATGAATGAGAGGGAATCTCATAGAGCCTTATAAAATTCTAACAGGACTAGACAGGGTAGACGCAGGGAGGATGTTCCCAATGGTGGGGGGAGTCCAGAACCAGGGGTCACAGCCTGAGGATTCAGGGCAGACCATTTAGGACAGAGGTGAGGAGACATTTCTTCACCCAAAGAGCGGTGAGCCTGTGGAATTCATTAGCACAGGAAGTGCCAAAATATTGAATGTATTCAAGAGGAAGCTGGACGTAGCACTTGGGGTGAATGGGATCAAAGGTTATGGGGAGAAAGCAGGATGAGGCTATTGAGTTGGACGATCAGCCATGTTGATGATGAATGGCAGAACAGCCTCAAAGGGCCGAATGGCCTCCTCCTGCTCCTATCTTCTATGTTTCCATGTTCCCCCAACTTGCATTGCCATAGAGCCTTTCGCAACCATGGGTCATCCCGGAAGCAGCTATGGCCAATGGGCTGCTTTTATTCCCGTGCAGGCATTGTCGTAGCATAGGAGAGGCGGCACTCACACTCCATTGACGCACAGCAAGATCCCACAAAGTAACATTCAGCCCGGGAGTCGGGTCGGGGAGCAGTGGGGGGGATAAATATCGGCCCAGGATCCTGGGGAGGATGCCACTCACTCAAATGCATTTCAAAGGGGAGGCATTGGGGTGTGGGAGGAGGAGGACCAGAATGGTTCAGTTGGGCCGAATGGCCTGTTTCTCAGCTGTTGTTATTGTCTCCGTACCACACCGGTTGGCGAAGGCAACCCGTGGTCTCCCGATCATTCCCCCATGCCAACGTTAGATGCTCTTGTGGTTAGCGTTCCAGTCTTTCAAACCCTTCTGCTATGAACATTTGCAGTGGGATTAGACGCATTGACCCTTCAGCACAAAAGAATGTGTCCCGAGAACTCCATTTGTCTTCTTCTGTGATTTAAGAATTCATTCTTCCAACCTCAGGTTCCTCCGTAAGCCCTGCATTTCCAATCTGCTAACTTTCTCTTCCCAAAGATACAAAAGTCTGAGGTCACGTACCAACCGTCTCAAGAACAGCTTCTTCCCTGCTGCTGTCAGACGTTTGAATGGACCAATCTTGCATTAAGTTGATCTTTCTCTACACCCTAGCTATGACTGTAACACTACATTTTGCACCGTCTTCTTTCCTTCTCCCCTATGTACTCTATGAATGGTATGCTTTGTCTGTATAGCTCACAATAAATAATACTTTTCACTGTATCCCAATGCATGTGACAATAATAAATCAAATCACATTTAGCAATCGATGAGACAGGTTACGAACTTGATCTTAAATTGGTTGTTAGTGCAGAATCGTAGAATCCCTACAGCACAGAAAGAGGCCATTTGGCCCATTGAGTCTGCACGGACCACAATCCCAGCCAGGCTCTATTCCCGTAACCCCTCATATTTACCCTGCTAGTCCCACTGACACTAGGATCAATTTAGCACGGCCAATCCATCTAACCTGCACATCGTTGGACTCCTGGCGTTGTAACTATTGGCACACTCAGGATTGGTGAGTAAGTGCTGCCCAATCACGGAATCCCATCAAAACAGTGGATATTTTGGTTTGGGTTTTGCAAGTGGGGACTGGTTGAGTACGGTCTGTACCAGTCTCTGGCAAACAGCCAAAAGGAACAAACTGTTTGATTTAATCTACTAATCATAGCCTGGCACAGCTGGCATCACACCAGCACTGAAATTCACACACCGCGATAGAATATAGAACAGTACAGACCCTTTAGCTCTCGATGTTATGCCGAGCTATGTCCAAACCCAAGATCAAGCTATCCCACTCCCTATCATTCTGGTGTGCTCCATGTGCCTATCCAATAACTGCTTGAAAGTTCCTAATGTCCGACTCCACTATCACAGCAGGCACTCCATTCCACACCCCAACCACTCTCTGAGTGAAGAATCTACCTCAGACATCCCTCCTATATCTCCCACCATGAACCTTATAGTTATGCCCCCTAGTAACAGCTACATCCACCTGAGGAAATAGTCTCCGCACGTTCACTCTATCAATCCCTCTCATCATCTCATAAACCTCTATTAAGTCACCTCTCACCCTCCTCCGCTCTAAAGAGAAAAGCCCCAGCTCCCTTAACCTTTCCTCATACCCTCCAAACCAGGCAGCATCCTGGTAAATCTCCTCTGCACTCTCTCCAATGCTTCCACATCCTTCTTATAGTGAGGTGACCAGAACTGCACACAATATTCCAAATGTGGCCTCACCAAGGACCTGTCTAGTTGTAGCATAACCCCACAGCTCTTAAACTCCTACCCCCTGTTAATAAATGTGAACACATTACAGGCCTTCCTCAGGGCTCTAGCCACTTGAGTGGCTACCTTCAGAGATCTGTGGATATGTACCCCAAGATGGTGACTAGTGGAGTGCCTCAGGGGTCGGTGCTGGGGCCTCAGCTATTTACCATTTATATAGATGATCTGGAGGAGGGAACCGAGTGTAGGGTGTCGAAATTTGCTGATGACACCAAGATTGGAGGAAAGGCAAATTGTGTGGAGGGTGTGGAGAGTCTGCAGAAGGATCTAGATAGGCTGGGCGAATGGGCCAGGAAATGGCAAATGGAATTTAATGTTGGCAAGTGTGAGGTGGTCCACTTTGGTAGGAATAATGGTAGGAAGGATTATCACTTACGTGGCGAAAAACTGCAGCAGGCGACGGTGCAGAGGGACCTCGGGGTCCTTGTGCATGAGTCGCAAAAACCCAGCCTGCAGGTGCAGCAGGTGGTCAGGAAGGCGAATGGGATGCTGGCCTTCATTGCGAGGGGGATTGAATATAAAAGTAGGGAGGTCTTGCTGCGGCTGTATAGGGCATTGGTGAGGCCGCAGCTGGAGTACTGTATGCAGTTTTGGGCGCCGTACTTACGCAAGGATATTTTGGCCTTGGAGGGAGTGCAGAGGAGGTTTACTCGGCTGATGCCAGAGTTGAGGGGGTTGAGCTATGAGGAGAGGCTGAATAAACTAGGCTTGTACTCGTTAGAGTTTAGAAGAATGAGGGGAGATCTCATTGAGACATATAAGATGATGAATGGGATGGATAGGATAGAGGTGGAGAGACTCTTCCCACTCAGAAAGGATAATAGGACTAGGGGGCACAGCCTCAACATAAAGGGGGGGGCGGTTTAGAACGGAGTTGAAGAGGAACTTCTTCACTCAAAGGGTGGTGAATCTCTGGAATTCTCTGCCCGTTGAAGTGGTGGAGGCTGCCTCGCTAAATATTTTTAAGACGCGGGTTGATGGGTTTTTGATAAGCGAGGGGATTAAGGGTTATGGGGAGAGGGCGGGAATGTGGAACTGAGCCACGACAGATCAGCCATGGTCTTATTGAATGGCGGGGCAGGCTCGAAGGGCTAGATGGCCTACTCCTGCTCCTATTTCTTATGTTCTTATGTCTCTGCTCCTCCACATTTCTCAGAACCCTGCCGTTAATCCACATTCAAGTTTGTCCTACCGGAATGTCCAATTGTGTGGCAAGCAGAGCATCTTTCTGGACTGACCTGTTAGTGGAATATACTTGTTGGGCCGGGGTAAGACTTTTTTTTATTAAAGTTGTCCACTCCCTATTTTGGGTATCTTTCAGTAGTTTAATCCATTGAGTGTCCCATTACGTCTGTAGACAAAAGCAAGGAAATTATGCTGAATCTGTAAAACAGGGGGTATAGGCCGTGGCCGAGTGGTATTATCACTCAACTATTAACTCGGCCAATGTTCTGGGAGACCTGGGTTCGAATCTCGCCACGACAGACGGTAGAATTTGAATTCAATAAAATAAAATTTGGAATTAAGAATCTACTGACGACCCATTGTTGGAAAAACCCATCTGGTTCCCTAACGTCCTTTAGGGAGGGAAACGGCACGGTGGCACAATGGTTAGCACTGCTGCCTCACAGCATCAGGGACCCGGGTTTGATTCCCAGCTTGGGTTACTGGAGCCTGCACATTCCCCCGTGTCTGCGTGGGTTTCCTCCGGGCGCTCCGGTTTCCTCCCACAGTCCAAAGACGTGCGGTGGATCAGTCAGGCTAAATTGCCCCTTCGTGTCGGGGGAACTAGCTAGTTTAAATGCATGGGGTTATGGAGATAGGGCCTGTAGTCAGTGCAGACTCGATGGGCTGAATGGCCTCATAGAACCCTATAGTGTAGAAAGAGGCCCCTCGGCCTACCGAGTCTGCCTCATTCTGCACTGTAGGGTTCTATGATTAAAGGAACACTCTATGATTCTATGAAATCTGCCATCCTTACCCAGTCTGGCCTACGTGTGACTCCAGACCCACAGCAATGTGGTTGACTCTTAACTGCCCTCCAAGGGTAACTTGGGATGGGCAATAAATGCTGGCCCAGCCAGCCTGCGACGCCCATGTCCCACGAATGAATTTAAAAAAGGGTTCGCAGCATTCTTTGCCCTGTAGAGGGCAGTTAAGAGTTGACCACATTGCTGTGGACCTGGAGTCACATGTAGGCCAGACTGGGTACAAAGAACAAAGAAAATTACAGCACAGGAACAGGCCCTTCGGCCCCTCCAAGCCTCTGATCATGCTGCCTGACTGAACTAAAACCCCCCTACCCTCCCAGGGACCATATCCCTCTATTCCCATCCTATTCATGTACTTGTCAAGACGCCCCTTCAAAGTCACAACCATATCTGCTTCCACTACCTCCCCCGGCAGCGAGTTCCAGGCACCCTCCACCCTCTGTGTAAAAAACTTGCCTCTATCTCTTTTGAATCTTGCCCTCTGCATCTTAAACACCCTAGTAATTGACTCTTCCACCCTGGGAAGAAGTTTCTGACTATCCACTCTGTCTGTACTCCTCATAATCTTGTAGACTTCTATCATCTCCTCACAGACCGCACGGGTAAGGACAGAGATTTCCTTCCCTAATGGGGACATGCCGAATTGTCCTTGGAGGGCAGAATCATAGAATCCCTACAGTGCAGAATTCTATGATTCTGCCCTCCAAGGGCAATTCGGCATGTCCCCATTAGGCAGTTAAGAGTCAACCACATTGCTGTGGCTCTGGAGGCCATTCAGCCCATCGAGTCTGCACTGACTACAGGCCCTATCTCCATAACACCATGCATTTAAACTAGCTAGTCCCCCCTGACATGAAGGGGCAATTTAGCCTGACCAATCCACCGCATGTCTTTGGACTGTGGGAGGAAACCGGAGCCCCGGAGGAAACCCACGCAGACATGAGGAGAATGTACAGGCTCCAGTGACCCAAGCGGGGAATCGAACCCGGGTCCCTGGTGCTGTGAGGAAGCAGTGCTAACTACTGTGCCACCCATGCCGTTTCCTTCCCTAATAGGGGCATTAGTGAACCAGACGGGTTTTTACAACAATCGATGACAGTTTCTCGGTCACCATTACTGGGACTAGTTTTCAACTCCCCGTTTTGTTATTTTAATTTAAATTCCACCCTCGCTGCCAGAGTGGGATTTGAACCCGTGTCCCCAGAGAATAAACTCCAGGCCTCTGGATTACCAGTCCAGTGACATGACTGCGATGCCAGCCCTCTGTGCACATTGTGAAAAGCTATCAGATTAAAATGGCGAGCTCTTCTCAAGGGCTTGCAGACAGGCAAGAGGGGCTGAACGGCTACAGAAAGAGCTTTCGATTGTGGGGAAAGAGGCCGTGTGCTTACCTTTCGCCCGTTCTCTCCTTATCCGCGTCAACCTCTTGCTTTCCATCAGCCCCTGCAGGAAGCTCAGCCTCATTCCGGGCTTCCCCGGTTCCCGGGTCATATCTGGATTGATGCCTTCCAGGAGTGTTGGCTTGTCCCCCTGTCAGAGAGCAGAGCAGACAGAATGGGCACTGGGTAGAACGCCATGCCCCTCTGGCTCATCAGACCCTGCCATTCCCACCCGGCTAGGTTGGCCAAATCCAACTGACACATAAAACGTACACCCTGGGAGTGGCGGTCAAATCCCATCTTATTATCCACCGACATCCTCCTCCAGACCCTAGCAACATCACATTCCCACCTCGGATCTCCCTCAACAGGAAAGAATAGTTCCCTCCAAGGCACTGTTGCATCTCTCTCATCGTCCAGTCTTTATTCCTGAGAAATCGCCCTTTCCACTTCAGCTATAAATTAAATGGCGGAACCATCAGGAGCAGAGATAGAGATCTGGGAGCGCAGCACCACAGATCCTTAAAAGTGGCAGCACAGGGGTGAAGAAAGCATATGGCTTTGGCTTCATTGGACAGGGCATCGAGTATAAAAATTGGCAAATCATGTTCCTGTTTTGTAAAACGTTGGTGAGGCCACATTTGGGATACTGCGTCCAATTCTGGTCTCCATACTCCCCAGAAGGACGTGGAGGTTTGGAGAGAGTACAGAAAAGGTTCACCAGGATGTTGCCTGGTATTAGCTACGAGGAAAGATGAAATAAACTGGGATTGTTCTCCCTGGAAAGGCAGAGGGAGGGCGACCCATTAGAAGTTCATAAAATTATGAGGGGTGTGGATAGGGTGAAGCTATCTCCCAGGGCAGAAATGATAATAAAAGGGGGTACAAGTTCAAGATAAGGGGGGAAAGATTCAGTGGAGATGTGCGGGGGAAGTTTTTTTTTACACAGAGGGTGGTGGGGGCAGGGAATGCACTGCCAAGTGAGGTGGTTGAGGCAAATATATTAGCAGCAGTTAAGACTTATCTGGATAGACACACGAAGAGACGAGGAATAGAGGGGTATAGTTGGTCTGATGGAACAATGTGATTGACACAGGTTTGGAGGGCTGAAGGGTCTGTTCCTGTACTGTTCTTTATCTCTCCACAGATGCTGTCTAACCTGTGGAAGAGTTCTGGCCCACATTATGCTCCGTCATGGACACCAGTTTTAGTCAGTGTGAATCAGTTGGCCCAGATCCAGGGAACCAGTCCAGGTTGCCACTGCCGGCCCTGTAGCAGGAGGGGCTACAGTCTCAGAGATGCCAAACACTGAGCACTCAAACCCGCAGCACAGTGGTTAGCACCGCTGCCTCTCAGCGCCAGGGAACCGGGTTCGATTCCCGGCATCGGGTCACTGTCTGTATGGAGTCTGCACGTTCTCCCTGGGTTTTCTCCGGGTGCTCCCATTTCCTCCCACACTCCAAAGATGTGCGGATTAGGTGGATTGGCCATGCTACATTGCCCCTTAGTGTGGGGGGATTAGCAGGGTAAATAAGTGGGGTTATGGGAATAGGGCCTGGCTGGGATTGTGGTCGGTGCAGACCCGATGGGCCCAATGGCCGTCTCCTGCACTGTAGGGATTCTATGGTTCAATGAGCTTGAAGCACAGAGGCTAACCCAGTGTGAAACTGAGTGGGGTAAAGGGATGTAAATCACATCCCCAGAACCTGCTAGTGCAGCGGGAGTTAAAATAACTCTCACTCCCTCTGTCACACCTCACACTGGGGAATTCCTGTCTATCCCAGTCTTGGGAAACCTGTGTGTGAAACACACATAGACACACAGGCGCAGACAAACATACAGAGACTTGCCTGCAATCTTAACTTGCATTGATATAGTGCCTTTAACACACTGCGACGTCGCAAGAGGATTCGCAGGAATGATTACTGTTCTCAATTTGACACTGGAATCACGTAAGGAGGTGTGAGGAACTGTGAGCAAACCCCTGGCCAGTTACATAAATGGGAGAGACTGGGAGACATGGTGGGCTGGAGGGGTAAATCTAGAGCTTTGATCACAGGGAGCTGTGGATTCTCCATGAGATTCTCTCAAACTGGATCCCGGGCTGGTTCCACACTATTCAAAACATTTACTTGCAATGCCAAAATCTATTTCCCCTGACTGCGCCCAGGGAGTGAATGAACTGCTTCTTATCAGAGCTCAGAAACAGTCACAGCAAGGAAGCAGGAATGTACGTGTTAGGATATTCCCATGTCAACCCATCAACATCCTGCTCCAAGGTGCAAAGACATGGTGATAATCCCAGCTAGCTTCAACTCTTCCTGCAATGCAGAGTTACAAGACAGATACAGCTCACTCTCTCCCTACTCTGTCTCCCAGACAGCACGGGGTTAGATAGAGTAAAGCTTCCTCTACACTGTCCCCCATCAAACACTCCCAGGACAGGTACAGCATGGGGTTAGATACAGAGTAAAGCTCCCTCTACACTGTCCCCCATCAAACACTCCCAGGACAGGTACAGCACGGGGTTAGATACAGAGTAAAGCTCGCTCTACACTGTCCCCATCAAACACTCCCAGGACAGGTACAGCACGGGGTTAGATACAGAGTAAAGCTCCCTCTACACTGTCCCCTATCAAACACTCCCAGGACAGGTACAACACAGGGTTAGCTTCAGAGTAAAACTCCCTCTACACTGTCCCCATCAAACAGTGGTTAGCACTATTGCCTCAAGGAACCAGGGACCTGGGTTCAATTTTGATCTTGGGTCACTGTCTGTCTGGAGTTTACACATTCTCCCTGTGTCTGCGTGGGTTTCCTCAAGGTGCTCCGGTTTCCTTCCACAGTCCAAAGAAATGAGGGTTAGGTGGATTGGCCATGTGAAATTGTCCCTTCGTGTCAGGAGGACTAGCAGGGTAAATGTGTGGGGTTACAGGGATAGGGCCTGGGTGAGATTGTGGTCGGTACAAACTCAATGGGCCAAATGTACTATGCTGCAGGGATTCTATGATGGTGGCAGGGGGAGATTTTTTATTTGTGGAGGGGAGGTAGGGTGAATGTGGATGGCGGATAAACCTTGTGGGGATCCAACACTCCTCTATCCATATCCTAACTGTATCAAATCCAGTTCGCCCATCTCTCTCTGCCCTCACTCAGCTGTGTGGTAACCCTTACCTACCTTGACAATTGCCTGCATTGCGCCTTCTCTACCATTGTAGCCTCCGACAGCACCCCCTGTTAAAGCCCCCATGATCTCTCAGCCCCTCCTATTCTGGCCTCTTGAACATCCTCGAGGGTGGCACGGTGGCACAATAGTTAGCACTGCTGCCTCACAGCACCAGGGACCTGGGTTCGATTCCTGGCTCGGGTCACTGTCTGTGTGGACGCTGCACATTCCCTGCCCCCCAACCCCGCCCCGTGTCTGTGTGTGGATTGGCCATGCTAAATTACCCCTTAGTGTACAAAGATGTGCAGGTTAGGTGGATTGGCCATGCTAAATTACCCCTTAGTGTACAAAGATGTGCAGGTTAGGTGGATTGGCCATGCTAAATTACCCCTTAGTGTACAAAGATGTGCAGGTTAGGTGAATTGGCCATGCCAAATTGTCCCTTAGTGTCCAAAGATGTGCAGGTTAGGTGGATTGGCCATGATAAATTGTCCCTTAGTGTCCAAAGATGTGCAGGTTAAGTGTACTGTAAATTGCCCCTTAGAGTTGGGGGGGCAACTAGGGTAAATACATGGGGGTAGGTCCTGAGCGGGATTGTGGTCGGTGCAGACTTGACGGGCCAAAAGGCCTCCTTCTGCACTGTAGGAATTCTGTGGCCGTGATATCAGCTGCCGGGGTGGTGGGTGGAGGGCGATGGGGAGGGGTGGGGTGGGTTGGGGGGGGGCGGTGGTGGTGGTGGGTGATGTTTAGCTCTGGAATCCCCCCCCAAACCTCTCTGTCTCTCTCTCTCTCTCTCTCTCTCCTCCGTTGAGATACATTTCTGGTTAAACACTTAGCCCTGGCGTTTCCTTGCTTGAGTCGGTGTCATATTTTGGGATGTATCACTTCACTCCGGGCACTGCATTAATAAAAATAAAGAAGTTGTTTTGTTCAAGGGCTGGCCCGTGTGGACCTTGAGAGGAAATCAGAGGCAAACAACGGCCGCAAGTGTTGGCAGGTCCGGAGAGACAGGGGGGCAGGAAGTTTGTGACAGGATCGGGGGACGCAGGTCAGAGGTGAGAGAAGGAACAATGGCAAAACACACGAGGAGGTCGTTTTGTGAGCCTGAGGGGCGGATCCTTCTTCAGCACAATGAATGACAAGGCGCCGTGAGTGTCTCCCTCCCGTGAGGGACTACTGCTCCCCTGTTTATACTTACTTTGGGTCAAAGTTGTTATGGTAACCAAACACAGACCAGCTGCCAAATCCCACAAGTCACACTCTTTTTCCGCAACCTTGTCTGCTTTGACAGATTGTTGTCAAGAGTCAGCAATGCGCGTTCAAGGCTCTTTAAAAATCGGCTTTTCACCCCATTCTTGAACACATCCTGCAGACTTCCCCACCCCCCTTCCCCAGGCCTCTCTCCTTCCCCACGTGCTCACATCACCTGCCTCTCCGATCCTGGGGAGCAAACATCAAATCCCCTGCCAAACAGGCCCTGACATCTGCAAGGGGTCCAGGAAAGTCAGGCTGAGGCTTCAGACCCCCCGGGGCCTACTAGGCCTCCTCCTGTTGCCAGAGTCACAAGGACCTTCGCAAAGACTTCAGACCCTCCGTTTCACTGAGATCGAAATGACTAACTGCAAATCCTTTGGCCTCTCTCGTAAAATAACAACACAAGAGCGCAAGATATAGGGGAAAAATTCGGCCCGTCAATTCTGCTCCACCAATCAATCACGGCTGATATTTTCTCATCCCTGTTCTGCTGCCTTTTCCCTGTAACCCCTGATCCCCTTATTAAATCAAGAACCTAGCTATCTCTGTCTTAAAGACACTCAATGACCTGGCCTCCTCTGTGGCACCACCCTCTGGCTGAAGAAATTCCTCCTCATCTGTTTTGAGGGAGCGTCCCTTCACTCTGAGGTTGTGCCCTCATGTTCTAGTCTCTCCCGCTAGTGGAAACATCCTCTACATGTCTGCTCTATCCAGGCCTCTCAGTATTCTGTAAGTTTCAATTAAATCCCCTTCCCTTATTCTTCTAAACTCCATCGAGTACAGACCCAGAGTCCTCAGCCGCTCCTCATATGACAAACCCTTCATTCCTGGGATCATTCTTGTGACCTCCCCAAGGCAGGGAAACTGTCAAAAACATATAAGATAGGAGCAGGAGGAGGAGGCCACTCAGCCCTTCGAGCCTGCTCCACTATTCCTTATGGTCATGGCTGATCATCCAACTCAATAGCTTCATTCTGCTTTCTCCCCATGACCTTTCATCCCATTCACCCCCAAGTGCTATATCCAGCTGTCTCTTGAATACATTCAATGTTTTGGCATCAACTACTTCCTGTGGTAATGAATTCCACAGGCTCACCACTCTTTGGGTGGAGAAATGTCTCCACCTCTGTCCTAAATGGTCCACCCCGAATCCTCAGAGTGTGATCTCTGGACTCCCCCCCACCATCGGGAACATCCTCCCTGCATCTACCCTGTCTAGTCCTGTTAGAATTTGAGAAGTCTCTATGAGGTTCCCCCTCATTCGTCTGAACTCCAGCGGAAACAATCCTAACCTAGTCATTCTCTCCTCGTACATCAGTCCCACCATCCCCGGAATCAGCCTGGTAAACCTTCGCTGCACTCCGTCCAAAGCGAGAACATCATACTGCAGGAGGTCTTGTGACGCAGCAGGTGGCAAGCGGCCCTTCCATGGAGCCAGAGGTTCGAATCCCGCACCAGGACTGGCTGGTCAAGGAAGACATGTTCATAATGTGGCCAACCAGGTTGGCTATTAACCTCTAAATTCCTCCATAGCTCCCACGGTGGGGTTCTTTCCCAAACCATAACCTCAGCTTGAGTTAGTGTCCTGTTTAGGGTAGAATCAGAATCCCTACAGTGCAGAAGGAGGCTATTCAGCCCATCAAGTCTGCATCAATCCCTCCCAGCCCCTATCCCCATAGCCCCACATATTTAAGCCTGACACTAAGGGGCAATTAAACACGGCCAATCTACCTAACCTGCACATCTTTGGACTGTGGAAGGAAAGCAGAGCACCCGAAGGAAATCCACGCAGATACATGGAGAATGTACAAACTCCACACAGACAGTGACCCAAGCCGGGAATCGAATCTGGTTCCCTGGCGCTGTGAGGCAGCAGTGCTAACCCACTGTGCCACCATGACTCAGCCAAGCCCTCAGGCCGGGCCGCGTTTTGTGGTTCACTGGATCCTGCTCAGGGAGGGAGAGGTGGAGGGGCGGGGAGAGGGTTTCAGGTCATTCGCTGAGCTACAGGGTGGGGGGGGGGGGGGGAAGGTGGTGGGCAGGGGGTGCAGAGGAGGGAGGCCTATTGGCCAGTCTCAAGGGGCATAAGGAGTGTGTCCTCATTGAGTGACTGGACTCTGCTCCCCACTCGAGGTAGACACAGTCTGCATTGTATGACCAAAACCTTCACCAAGGACAGGATGTCCTGGGACTAG
Source organism: Carcharhinus amblyrhynchos (assembly GCF_965287045.1). Taxonomy (NCBI): domain Eukaryota; kingdom Metazoa; phylum Chordata; class Chondrichthyes; order Carcharhiniformes; family Carcharhinidae; genus Carcharhinus; species Carcharhinus amblyrhynchos. Next base: position 19,053 of record NW_027651096.1, read on the forward strand.
CGGTAAGGGGGCAGCCATGCTGAGTGGGAGGAGGACTCAAACACACCTCCCTGCTGTGCTGGAGGACACTTTCACAGCCAAACATTCAGCACAGCAGAACTTGCATCAGGCAGGGAGAGAGACAGAGGTCGAGTTTCCTCGTCTCTTTTCTAACCAAGGGAGCTGTTTTAAGAGTTTATGGGCCCTCAGCCAGGCCCTCGTGGTTCTGGGCAAATGAGCGAGCGAGCTTTGTGTCAATATTAGTCTTTGACTCTTCCGGCGAGCTGTCAAATCCCGAGCTTGGCCAATGCAGTTCCATTCAATCCATCGCTTCCACTAACTACCAACCCCGGAAAGACAGCAAAAAGAAAATAAAAACATCCCCAAGAGCCTCAGAGGAGAGTCCGACAGAGGGACAGCACCCAGAAACAGAGGGGACATTCGGACAGGTGGGAGGCTGCTGGACGTGCAGAGAGGGAGGGAGGGAGGGGCAGAGAGAGAGAGAGAGGGAGGGAGGGAGGGAGAGAGGGAAGGGCAGAGAGATGGAGGGAGGGAGGGAGGGGCAGAGAGAGGGAGGGAGGGAGGGAGGAAGGGAGGGGCAGAGAGAGGGAGGAAGGGAGGGGCAGAGAGAGGGAGGAAGGGAGGGGCAGAGAGAGGGAGGGAGGGAGGGGCAGAGAGAGGGAGGGAGGGAGGGGCAGAGAGAGGGAGGGAGGGAGGGGCAGAGAGAGGGAGGGAGGGAGGGAGGGAGGGAGGGAGGGAGGGGCAGAGGGAAGGGCAGAGAGACGGAGGGAGAGAGGGGCAGAGAGACGGAGGGAGGGAGGAAGGGAGGAGCAGAGAGAGGGAGGGGTGGAGGGAGGGGCGGGCAGAGAGAGGGAGGGGCGACAGAGAGAGAGGGAGGAGTGGAGGGAGGGAGGGAGGGGTGGGCAGAGGGAGGGAGGGAGGGAGGGGCGGGCAGAGGTAGGGAGGGAGGGAGGGGCGGGCAGAGGGAGGGAGGGAGGGAGGGAGGGAGGGAGGGAGGGGCGGGCAGAGGGAGGGAGGGGCGGGCAGAGGGAGGGAGGGAGGGAGGGGCGGGCAGAGGGAGGGAGGGAGGGAGGGAGGGGCGGGCGGAGGGAGGGAGGGAGGGGCGGGCGGAGGGAGGGAGGGAGGGAGGGAGGGAGGGAGGGGCGGGCGGAGGGAGGGAGGGAGGGAGGGGCGGGCGGAGGGAGGGAGGGAGGGAGGGAGGGAGGGAGGGAGGGAGGGGCGGGCGGAGGGAGGGAGGGAGGGAGGGGCGGAGGGAGGGAGGGAGGGAGGGGCGGGCGGAGGGAGGGAGGGGCGGGCGGAGGGAGGGAGGGAGGGAGGGAGGGAGGGGCGGGCGGAGGGAGGGAGGGAGGGAGGGAGGGGCGGGCGGAGGGAGGGAGGGAGGGAGGGAGGGGCGGGCGGAGGGAGGGAGGGAGGGAGGGAGGGAGGGAGGGAGGGAGGGGCGGGCGGAGGGAGGGAGGGAGGGAGGGAGGGAGGGAGGGGCGGGCGGAGGGAGGGAGGGAGGGAGGGGCGGGCGGAGGGAGGGAGGGAGGGAGGGAGGGAGGGGCGGGCGGAGGGAGGGAGGGAGGGAGGGAGGGAGGGGCGGGCGGAGGGAGGGAGGGAGGGAGGGGCGGGCGGAGGGAGGGAGGGGCGGGCGGGCGGAGGGAGGGAGGGTGGGTGGGGCGGAGGGAGGGAGGGAGGGTGGGTGGGGCGGAGGGAGGGAGGGAGGGTGGGTGGGGCGGAGGGAGGGAGGGAGGGTGGGTGGGGCGGAGGGAGGGAGGGAGGGTGGGTGGGGCGGAGGGAGGGAGGGAGGGTGGGTGGGGCGGAGGGAGGGAGGGAGGGTGGGTGGGGCGGAGGGAGGGAGGGAGGGTGGGTGGGGCGGAGGGAGGGAGGGAGGGTGGGTGGGGCGGAGGGAGGGAGGGAGGGTGGGTGGGGCGGAGGGAGGGAGGGAGGGTGGGTGGGGCGGAGGGAGGGAGGGAGGGTGGGTGGGGCGGAGGGAGGGAGGGAGGTGGGGGGGGGCGGAGGGAGGGAGGGAGGGAGGGTGGGGCGGAGGGAGGGAGGGAGGGTGGGGCGGAGGGAGGGAGGGTGGGGCGGAGGGAGGGAGGGAGGGAGGGTGGGGCGGAGGGAGGGAGGGAGGGAGGGTGGGGCGGAGGGAGGGAGGGAGGGTGGGGCGGAGGGAGGGAGGGAGGGAGGGAGGGTGGGGTGGAGGGAGGGAGGGAGGGAGGGAGGGTGGGGCGGAGGGAGGGAGGGAGGGAGGGTGGGGCGGAGGGAGGGAGGGTGGGGCGGAGGGGCGGAGGGAGGGAGGGAGGGGCGGAGGGAGGGAGGGAGGGTGGGGCGGAGGGAGGGAGGGAGGGTGGGGCGGAGGGAGGGAGGGAGGGAGGGTGGGAGGGTGGGGCGGAGGGAGGGAGGGAGGGAGGGTGGGGCGGAGGGAGGGAGGGAGGGAGGGTGGGGCGGAGGGAGGGAGGGAGGGAGGGTGGGGCGGAGGGAGGGAGGGAGGGAGGGTGGGGCGGAGGGAGGGAGGGAGGGAGGGTGGGGCGGAGGGAGGGAGGGAGGGAGGGAGGGAGGGTGGGGCGGAGGGAGGGAGGGAGGGAGGGTGGGGCGGAGGGAGGGAGGGAGGGAGGGTGGGGCGGAGGGAGGGAGGGAGGGAGGGTGGGGCGGAGGGAGGGAGGGAGGGAGGGTGGGGCGGAGGGAGGGAGGGAGGGAGGGTGGGGCGGAGGGAGGGAGGAGGGAAGGTGGGGCGGAGGGAGGGAGGGAGGGAGGGAGGGAGGGTGGGGCGGAGGGAGGGAGGGTGGGGCGGAGGGAGGGAGGGAGGGTGGGGCGGAGGGAGGGAGGGAGGGAGGGAGGGAGGGTGGGGCGGAGGGAGGGAGGGTGGGGCGGAGGGAGGGAGGGAGGGTGGGGCGGAGGGAGGGAGGGAGGGAGGGTGGGGCGGAGGGAGGGAGGGAGGGAGGGTGGGGCGGAGGGAGGGAGGGAGGGAGGGTGGGGCGGAGGGAGGGAGGGAGGGAGGGTGGGGCGGAGGGAGGGAGGGAGGGAGGGTGGGGCGGAGGGAGGGAGGGAGGGAGGGTGGGGCGGAGGGAGGGAGGGAGGGAGGGTGGGGCGGAGGGAGGGAGGGAGGGAGGGTGGGGCGGAGGGAGGGAGGGAGGGAGGGTGGGGCGGAGGGAGGGTGGGGCGGAGGGAGGGAGGGAGGGAGGGTGGGGCGGAGGGAGGGAGGGAGGGAGGGTGGGGCGGAGGGAGGGAGGGAGGGAGGGTGGGGCGGAGGGAGGGAGGGTGGGGCGGAGGAGGGAGGGAGGGAGGGTGGGGCGGAGGGAGGGAGGGAGGGAGGGTGGGGCGGAGGGAGGGAGGGAGGGTGGGGCGGGCGGAGGGAGGGAGGGAGGGAGGGTGGGGCGGAGGGAGGGAGGGAGGGAGGGTGGGGCGGAGGGAGGGAGGGAGGGTGGGGCGGGCGGAGGGAGGGAGGGTGGGTGGGGCGGGCGGAGGGAGGGAGGGAGGGTGGGGCGGGCGGAGGGAGGGAGGGAGGGTGGGGCGGGCGGAGGGAGGGAGGGAGGGAGGGTGGGGCGGGCGGAGGGAGGGAGGGAGGGAGGGTGGGGCGGGCGGAGGGAGGGAGGGAGGGAGGGTGGGGCGGGCGGAGGGAGGGAGGGAGGGTGGGGCGGGCGGAGGGAGGGAGGGAGGGTGGGGCGGGCGGAGGGAGGGAGGGAGGGTGGGGCGGGCGGAGGGAGGGAGGGAGGGTGGGGCGGGCGGAGGGAGGGAGGGAGGGTGGGGCGGGCGGAGGGAGGGAGGGAGGGTGGGGCGGGCGGAGGGAGGGAGGGAGGGAGGGAGGGTGGGGCGGAGGGAGGGAGGGAGGGAGGGAGGGTGGGGCGGAGGGAGGGAGGGAGGGAGGGAGGGGCGGAGGGAGGGTGGGAGGGAGGGTGGGTGGGGCGGAGGGAGGGTGGGGCGGCGGAGGGAGGGTGGGGCAGAGGGAGGGAGGGAGGGAGGGTGGGGCGGAGGGAGGGAGGGAGGGGCGGAGGGAGGGAGGGAGGGAGGGTGGGGCGGAGGGAGGGAGGGAGGGAGGGAGGGTGGGGCGGAGGGAGGGAGGGAGGGTGGGGCGGAGGGAGGGAGGGAGGGAGGGAGGGTGGGGCGGAGGGAGGGAGGGAGGGAGGGTGGGGCGGAGGGAGGGAGGGAGGGAGGGTGGGGCGGAGGGAGGGAGGGAGGGAGGGAGGGTGGGGCGGAGGGAGGGAGGGTGGGGCAGAGGGAGGGAGGGAGGGAGGGTGGGGCAGAGGGAGGGAGGGAGGGAGGGTGGGGCAGAGGGAGGGAGGGAGGGTGGGGCGGAGGGAGGGAGGGCGGGGCGGAGGGAGGGAGGGAGGGCGGGGCGGAGGGAGGGCGGGGCGGAGGGAGGGAGGGAGGGAGGGCGGGGCGGAGGGAGGGAGGGAGGGAGGGCGGGGCGGAGGGAGGGAGGGAGGGCGGGGCGGAGGGAGGGAGGGAGGGAGGGCGGGGCGGAGGGAGGGAGGGCGGGGCGGAGGGAGGGAGGGAGGGAGGGCGGGGCGGAGGGAGGGAGGGAGGGAGGGCGGGGCGGAGGGAGGGAGGGAGGGAGGGCGGGGCGGAGGGAGGGAGGGAGGGAGGGCGGGGCGGAGGGAGGGAGGGAGGGAGGGCGGGGCGGAGGGAGGGAGGGAGGGAGGGCGGGGCGGAGGGAGGGAGGGAGGGAGGGCGGGGCGGAGGGAGGGAGGGAGGGCGGGGCGGAGGGAGGGAGGGAGGGAGGGCGGGGCGGAGGGAGGGAGGGAGGGAGGGCGGGGCGGAGGGAGGGAGGGCGGGGCGGAGGGAGGGAGGGAGGGAGGGCGGGGCGGAGGGAGGGAGGGAGGGCGGGGCGGAGGGAGGGAGGGAGGGAGGGCGGGGCGGAGGGAGGGAGGGAGGGAGGGCGGGGCGGAGGGAGGGAGGGAGGGAGGGCGGGGCGGAGGGAGGGAGGGAGGGAGGGCGGGGCGGAGGGAGGGAGGGAGGGCGGGGCGGAGGGAGGGAGGGAGGGCGGGGCGGAGGGAGGGAGGGAGGGCGGGGCGGAGGGAGGGAGGGAGGGTGGGGCGGAGGGAGGGAGGGAGGGTGGGCGGGGCGGAGGGAGGGTGGGCGGGCGGGGCGGAGGGAGGGTGGGCGGGGCGGAGGGAGGGAGGGTGGGCGGGGCGGAGGGAGGGAGGGAGGGTGGGCGGGGCGGAGGGAGGGAGGGAGGGTGGGCGGGGCGGAGGGAGGGAGGGAGGGTGGGCGGGGCGGAGGGAGGGAGGGAGGGAGGGCGGGGCGGAGGGAGGGAGGGAGGGAGCGTGGGGCGGAGGGAGGGAGGGAGGGAGCGTGGGGCGGAGGGAGGGAGGGAGGGGCGGAGGGAGGGAGAGGGAGGGT
>NW_027651097.1:0-24271 GCF_965287045.1 Carcharhinus amblyrhynchos
ATTTTATCTTCCGGTATCTTCTCTCTGGAATCTTTGTCTTTTGGTACCTTTTCCTATTCAGATGAGGCTTTGAGCTAAGGGTTATTAGCTGTGGCAGAGAGCAGTTGCTGTATCTCTCTCTCTCTCTCTCTCTCTCTGTGGCTCTTCTCCCAGTTTGTGACACCGTCCCCCCCGCCCCCCACTCTCTCTTACCCCTGATGACAGATCAACATTCCCACAATAGGATTAGTTCTCAGATTACCAAAATGTCAAATTTAAATCCAATAGCTGCTGGTTGCAAAGTGCCAAACTCAAATTGATTGGTTAAAATTCAAGAATCTCTTCTGATTCAAATGCCTGAAGCTTGTTATCAAAGCAATCCTGCTGCTTCCCCTGGTTCTTGGTATCCAAGTGCCGAATTCAAATCTGATTGGCTGAATTCGAAAGCCTGTTTGTTGTCTTGGCAACGCAAGGAAAAACTAGAACCAGAGGGCACAACCTCAGGGTAAAGGGACATTCCTTTAAAACAGAGACGAGGAGGGATTTCTTCAGCCGAGAGTGGGAATGTGTGGAACTCTTTGCCACAGAGGAGGCCGGGTCACTGAGTGTCTTTAAGACAGAGATAGATAGGTTCTTGATTAATAAGGGGATCGGGGAGAAGGCAGGAGAGTGGGGGAATGAGAAAAATATCAGCCATGATTGAATGGCAGAGCAGACTCGATGGCTGAGTGGCCTAATTCTGCTCCTATGCCTTATGGTCTATTGCTTCTCCCCAGCCGTCTCATACTCAAAGTGTCAAAACCCATCGTTTCTTTCCCTCAGGATCTTTTCTTGATGAAATAAAACCCCAATGCGCTGCCAATTTTCTTTTTGTAATGCCCTTTGTTAGGGGAGTGTGGGGCTTTTTTTTTGCACGAGAGGAAACTTTGTGGTCTGCACACGTGGATTCAAAGTAACAAGAACCGATTTATTGAAGAGCTGCTCTCTGAGTGCACGGAATCCAAACTAAAATGAAACCAGCACCCTAATGACACCACCAGCAAACCATGCGATCAGCACTTAAAGCAACCTGCAACCCTTTTAAATATACAGCAGAGACTGAGAGACCCGCTGGTTGGGCTGTGCTGAATTCTCCCTCAGTGGTTACCCGAACAGGTGCCAGAGTGTGGCCACTGTGGGATTTTCACAGTAAATACACATTACAGACTGCGAATCTCTTCTCCCTGTTCCCATCCTGCTCACTAACTCACTCACTGTCTCATTCTAACACTCTTTATCTCTCACTAAGGTAAAGGCTGCTGATTCTGAAGCAGAAAGTGCTGGAGAAGCTCAGCAGGTCTGACAGTGACATCCTCTCACCACAGCTGCAGTCAGACCTGCTGAGCTTCTCCAGCATTTTGTGTCTTTCTGTCTGTCTCTCCCTTTGTCTTTCTGTCGCTCTCCATCTCCCTCTCTGTCTCTCCCTCTCTATGGCTCTGCCCCTCCCTCTCTCCGCCCCTGCCTCACCGTCGTCCCCCCTCGTGCGCCCCTCACTCCCTCACTACCCACTTACCCCACCCCGTGCCCTCCCATGCCACTGTGCACCTCACTTCTCCCGCGCCCTGCCCCCCTCCTCTGTCTCTCTCTCTGTTTCTCACTCTCTCTCTGTCTCTCTCTCTCTGTCTGTCTCTCTCTCTCTCTGTCTCTCTCTCTCTCTCTGTCTCTCTCTGTCTCTCTCTCTCTCTCTGTCTCTCTCTCTCTCTGTCCCTGTCTCTCTCTCTGTCCCTCTATCTCTCTCTCTGTCTGTCTGTCTGTCTCTCTGTCTCTCCCTGTCTCTCTCTCTCTCTCTGTCTCTCTCTCTCTCTGTCTCTCTCTCTCTCTGTCTCTCTCTCTCTGTCACTCTCTCTCTGTCTCTCTCTCTGTCTGTCTGTCTGTCTCCCTCTCTCTGTGTGTGTGTGTGTCTCCTCTCTCTCTCTGTCTATCTGTCTCTCTCTGTCTGTCTGTCTCCCTCTCTCTCTCTCTCTCTCTGTGTCTCTCTCTCTCTCTCTCTGTCTCTCTCTCTCTGTGTCTCTCTCTCTCTCTCTGTCTCTCTCTCTCTCTCTCTCTGTGTCTCTCTCTCTCTCTGTCTCTCTCTCTCTCTGTCTCTCTCTCTCTGTCTCTCTCTCTCTCTCTCTGTGTCTCTCTCTCTCCCTCTGTGTCTCTCTCTCTCCCCTCTTCTGTCTCTCTCTCTCTCTCTGTGTCTCTCTCTCTCTCTGTCCCTCTCTCTCTCTCTGTCCCTCTCTCTCTCTCTCTCTATCCCTCTCCTCTCTCTCTGTCCCTCTCTCTCTCTCTCTCTCTCTATCCCTCTCTCTCTCTCTCTGTCTCTCTCTCTGTACTCCCTGCTACACCTGTCTAACCTCGCTCTTGTCTTCTTCCTGTACAGAAGCAGAGTCGGGATAGCGAGGGCACAGACACATTAACTCCCACTACCCAGCAGTCTGACACACAGCCTGGGCCTGAGCTCCTGGAGTTACAAGGTAAGCTGGACCTCATCAACAGCAGCACCAAGCTAGTGGGGTGAGAGAGGGATTGAAATGAGGATGGAAGGGAGTGTGAGAGGGAGAGCGAGAGAGAGAATGGAATAGAGAGAGAGTGAGAGAATGGGGATACAGAGAGAGAGAGTGAGAGACTGGGATAGAGAGAAAGAGAGACTGAGATAGAGAGAGAGAGAACCGGGATAGAGAGAGAGAGAGAGAGAACCGGGATAGAGAGAGAACCAGGACAGAGAGAGAGAGAGAGAAAGAACCGGGATAGAGAGAGAGAGAAAGAACCGGGAAAGAGAGAGAGAGAGAGAGAACCGGGAAAGAGAGAGAGAGAGAGAGAACCGGGAAAGAGAGAGAGAGAGAGAGAACCGGGAAAGAGAGAGAGAGAGAGAGAAACCGGGAAAGAGAGAGAGAACCGGGAAAGAGAGAGAGAGAGAGAGAACCGGGAAAGAGAGAGAGAGAGAGAGAGAACCGGGAAAGAGAGAGAGAGAGAGAGAACCGGGATAGAGAGAGAGAGAGAGAGAACCGGGATAGAGAGAGAGAGAGAGAAAGAACCGGGATAGAGAGAGAGAGAGAACCGGGATAGAGAGAGAGAGAGAACCGGGATAGAGAGAGAGAGAGAGAACCGGATAGAGAGAGAGAGAGAGAGAACCGGGATAGAGAGAGAGAGAGAGAGAGAACCTGGGATAGAGAGAGAGAGCGAGAACCGGGATAGAAGAGAGAGAGAGAACGGGATAGAAAGAGAGAGAGAGAGACCGGGATAGAGAGAGGGAGAGAACCGGGATAGAGAGAGAGAGAGAGAACGGGGATAGAGAGAGAGAGAGAGAGAACGGGGATAGAAGAGAGAGAGAGAGAGAGAACCGGGGATAGGAGAGAGAGAGAACGGGGATAGAGAGAGAGAGAGAAACCGGGATAGAGAGAGAGAACCGGGATAGAGATAGGGAGAGAGAGAGAGAACCGGGATAGAGAGAGAGAGAGAACGGGGATAGAGAGAGAGAGAGAGAGAGGGAACGGGGATAGAGAGAGAGAGAGAGAGAGAACCGGGATAGAGAGAGAACCAGGATAGAGAGAGAGAGAGAGAGAACGAGGATAGAGGGAGAGAACCGGGATAGAGAGAGAGAGAGAGAGAGAACCGGGATAGAGAGAGAGAGAGAACGAGGATAGAGGGAGAGAACCGGGATAGAGAGAGAGAGAGAGAGAACCGGGATAGAGAGAGAGAGAGAACCGGGATAGAGAGAGAGAGAGAACCGGGATAGAGAGAGAGAGAGAGAGACTGGATCAAGGGGGTTGGACGGAGGGAGAGGATCTGAGTGAAAGGGAGGGATAGCTGTTCCGTTGTTAACACTTGGCCCATTTTTACAGACAGTTACGCATCATCCGTGCTGTCTGAGGATAAAGAGGAGTCGCAGGAGGAGAGATCTGAGGGCTATGACAGTGGCCCCCACACTGAACCCACTGACCAGGTAACCATCTCCTATCTTCCTTCAGCGTCTAAATGGTGGTGTCTGCTCCCTCAGCACCGACCCTCCCCACAGTGCGGCGCTCCCTCAGCACCGACCCTCCCCACAGTGCGGCGCTCCCTCAGCACCGACCCTCCCCACAGTGCGGCGCTCCCTCAGCACCGACCCTCCCCACAGTGCGGCGCTCCCTCGGCACCGACCCTCCCCACAGTGCGGCGCTCCCTCGGCACCGACCCTCCCCACAGTGCGGCGCTCCCTCGGCACCGACCCTCCCCACAGTGTGGCGCTCCCTCGGCACCGACCCTCCCCACAGTGCGGCGCTCCCTCAGTACTGACCCTCCCCACAGCGCGGCACTCCCTCAGCACTGACCCTCCCCACAGTGCGGCGCTCCCTCAGCACCGACCCTCCGAAAATGTGATGCACTCTTGTGGGAGGGAACTGAATGTATTGTCTCTGTATTTTCAGGTGATACAAAGTTGGGAGGGAGGGTGAGCTGTGAGGAGGATACAGAGATGCCTCAGTGTGATTTAGACAGGGTGTGCGTGCGTGTGCGTACGTGCATGCGTTTGTGTGTGTGTGTGTGTGCAAATGCATGGCAGATACAGTATAATGTGGATAAATGCGAGGTTATCCACTTTGGTAGCAATAATAGGAAGACAGATTACTACCTGAATGGCTGTAAACTGGGAGAGGGGAGAGTGCAGAGGGATCTGGGTGTCCTTGTGCACCAGTCGCTGAGGGTAAGGATGCAGGTGCAGCAGGCGGTAAAGAAGGCAAACGGCCTTCATTGTGATAGGTTTGGAGTACAGGAGCCAGGGATGTGATATTGTGATTATACAGGGGCCTTGGTGAGGCCACACCGAGAGTATTGTGGGCAGTTTTGGTCTCCTTATCTGAGGAAGGATGTTCCTGCACTCGAGGGAGTTGCAGCGAAGGGTTTCCCGGGCTGATTCCTGGGGATGGATGGACGAGGAGAGATTGACGAGGTTCGGATTGTTTTCACTGGAGTTCGGAGGGGGGGGGAATCTCACAGAGATTTATCAAATTCTAACAGGACTGGACAGGGGTAGATGCAGGGAGGATGTTCCTGATGGTGGGGGGAGTCCAGAACCAGGGGGTCACAAAGAACAGGAAACAGGCCCTTCGGCCCCTCCAAGCCTGCCCCGCTCATTGGTCCGACGAGACCATTTGTATCCCTCCGTTCGCAGTCTGTCCATGTGACTATCCGGATAAGTCTTAAACACTCCCGGCATGTCCGCCTCCACCACCCTGATTGGCAGCGCATTCCAGGCCCCCACCCCCCTCTGTGTAAAATACATCCCTCTGATATCTGAATTATACCTCACCCCCCCACTCACCTTGTACCTGTGACCCCCCCCACCTCGTGTTCGTCACCTCCGACCTGGGAAAAAGCTCCCCACTGTTCACCCTATCCATACCCTTCATCGTTTTATACACCTCTATCGGGTCTCCTCTCATTCTCCATCTTTCCGGGGAGAACAACCCCAGTTTACCCAATCTCTCCTCATAGCTAATACCCTCAATACCAGGGCAACATCCTGATAAACCTCCTCTGTACTCTCTCCAAAGCCTCCACGTCCTTCTGGTAGTGTGGAGACCAGAACTGGATTCAGTATTCCAGATGTGGCCTAACCAACGCTCTATGTAACTGTAACATCAGACGCCAATCTTTATACTCTATACTCCGTCCTACAAAGGCACCACCTGTGCCTTTACACCACCTTCTCCACCTGTACTGCCACCTTCCAGGATCTGTGAACCTGCACACCCAGATCCCTCTGTGTGTCTGAGTCTGAGGAATTCAGGTAGACCATTGAGGACGGAGATGAGGAGACATTTCTCCACCCGGTGAGCCTGTGGAATTCATTCCCACAGGAAGGAGTTGATGATTAAACATTGAATGTATTCGAGAGGCGGCTTGGGGGGTGAACGGGGTCACAGGTTATGGGGTGAAAGCAGGGTGAATGGGGGGCTGAATGGCCTCCTCCTGCTCCTATCTTTCTGTGTTTCTGTGACTTTGACGTGGTTCTTGTGTCGTCTTCCCAATCGACAGGAGGACAGTTCCCTGGTGACGACGCAGTCAAGCTCAACGCACAAACTGGACGAAGAAGGAAGCCATCTTTCGGAAGAGGAGGAGGCAGAGGGGGGGGAGGAGGAGGAGGAGGAGGAGGAGGAGAGCGAGGTGGCCCCTTCCCGTGGGGGACGCCAGAAGCCTCAGGCCCTGGCAGAACCACCTCCCGCCTCCTCGCCCTCCCGGAGTCTCAGGAAGAGCGCGCCCCCAGCAAGGCTGAGACGCACCCCCCAGCCCCCCCGGAACAAAGCCGGGCCGGGGGTCTCCCCGCTCCCCCCGGCTGAGGGGACTCCCTCGGAGGCAGAGGGGCGGCCGGTCGAGCGAAGGAGGTGGTCCACCGGGCGCGAGCGCAGGAGGCCGCCCTCTGTAGACGACCGGCGGGACTCGCCCCCCGGGGCTGAGAGCTCCTCTCCGCAGCCGGCGGCCGGGGAGAGGAGCCCGTCCCCGTCGCAGCCCAGTCGCGACCAAGCGAGGTCCCCCTCACCGCCCAGGGCTCGGGTCCGTGGGCGAGGACCCTCACAATCTAAGGAACCACAGGAAGGTACCCCCTCACTGCCCACACCATCCAGCGAGAGCCTGGCAGCAAAGGAACTGTCAGAGTCTCAGACTGTCAAAGAACTGTCTAACCTAACCCAAACAGACAAGGAACCGTCTGTGTCTAACCCAACCCAAACAGTCGAGGAGCCGTCTGTGTCTAACCCAACCCAGACAGTCGAGGAGCCGTCTCCGTCAAGCTCAACCCAGGCAGGCAAGGAACTGTCTCCGTCTAACCCAACCCAGACTGTCAAAGAACTGTCTACGTCAACCGAGACAGGGATGGAACTGTCTCCGTCTAGACCACTTCAGACAGACAAGGAACCGTCTACGTCAAGCCCAACCCAATCAGGCAAGGAACCGTCTCCATCTCCCCCAACCCAATCAGACAAGGAACCGTCTCCATCTAACCCAACCCAGACTGTCAAGGAACTGTCGAGCTCAAACGAGACAGGCAAGGAACTGTCTCCGTCTCGACCAATCCAGGAAGACAAGGAACCGTCTCCGTCGCCCCCAACCCAGACAGGCAAAGAGCTGTCTCCATCTCCCCCAACGCAGACGGGCAAGGAAGTGTCTCCACCCGGCCCAACGCAGACAGTCGATGAACCATGTCTGCCTGCCCCAGCGCAGACAGTGAAGGAATCGACTCCGCCTAGCCCACGCCAGACAGTGGAGGAATGTTCTCCGTCTGCACAAGCCCAGGAGGCGGTAGAGGAGCCGTCGCCTCCCCCAGCGTCCCGGGCCCCCGGTGTTGGATCGCCGTCCCAGAAGGAACAGTCTGCTCCCTCGGCCCGGGGAAACGGAGGTGGGTCCACCTCGCCGGCCTCCAGGGGGGTGAAGGAGGTCTCTGCAGCCCCTCCGACTCAAACAGAGACTGGGCAGACTCCGACTGGGGTGTCCCAGACAGCCAGGGAGGACAGACCTGAGCCGGCCGAAGGAGACACCGAGAAGCCTCTGTCCCAGGAGAGGGCGTCTCGCTCGCCTCCCACACTCGGATCTCCACCACGGGACGCGGGAGAGAGGGACGTGTCGGCGACGGATGGGAAAGTCAGCCAGAGCTCCTCACCTCCGCGCGCCGTTCAGGAGGAGGAGAGCGGCCCAACGCCTCAAAGGCCGTCAGACAAATCCCCAGCTCCCACGGCGGAAAGTTCCAAGGCAGCCTCTCCCCCCCGGGAACGCCCCAGAGCAGAGGCCGAGGGGTCGGAGCGTCGGAGACACGGGAGCGGACAGGCAGAGGCCAGGGAGGGCAGACCCGCGGAGACGCGTCCCGGGAAGGAGAAGCAGGCCGCCTCCTCACCGTCACATTCCTCTTCGCGGGCCCGGAGGGACTCCGAACCCAGGAAAGGCAGGGAGCCGAGCCAGGGAGAGCGGCCCCACAGGAAGGGAAGGTCGTCCCGCTCAGCCTCCAGCTCCAGCCGCAGCTCCGGGAAGGGAGCACGGACCTCCTCCTCCTCTTCATCCTCCAGCTCCTCCTCCTCGCGCTCTCGGTCCCGCTCAAGGGGAAGGACCAGCTCCTCCTCCAGCACGTCCAAGGTAGGCGGCTCCCTCTACACTGTCCCCCCATCAAACACTCCCAGGACAGGGACAGCACGGGGTTAGATACAGAGTAAAGCTCCCTCTACACTGTCCCCCCATCAAACACTCCCAGGACAGGTACAGCACGGGGTTAGATACAGAGTAAAGCTCCCTCTACACTGTCTCCCCCATCAAACACTCCCAGGACGGGGTTAGATACAGAGTAAAGCTCCCTCTACACTGTCCCCCATCAAACACTCCCAGGACGGGGTTAGATACAGAGTAAAGCTCCCTCTACACTGTCCCCCATCAAACACTCCCAGGACGGGGTTAGATACAGAGTAAAGCTCCCTCTACACTGTCCCCCATCAAACACCCCCAGGACAGGTACAGCACGGGGTTAGATACAGAGTAAAGCTCCCTCTACACTGTCCCCCATCAAACACTCCCAGGACAGGTACAGCACGGGGGTTAGATACAGAGTAAAGCTCCCTCTACACTGTCCCCCCATCAAACACTCCCAGGACAGGTACAGCACGGGGTTAGATACAGAGTAAAGCTCCCTCTACACTGTCCCCCCCATCAAACACTCCCAGGACAGGTACAGCACGGGGTTAGATACAGGGTAAAGCTCCCTCTACACTGTCCCCCCCATCAAACACTCCCAGGACAGGTACAGCACGGGGTTAGATACAGGGTAAAGCTCGCTGTCAGTGATAATGATTACCTGTTATTTTTCAGTCTCCAAGCCCAGTGCGACAGGGCACTTCCCGCAGAGACTCTGCTGCCGGCCGAAACTCGGCATCAGGTGAAGATCCGAGAGGAGCTGCTGGGACTGTGGATTTGGGGAGATTGACTGGAAGGAGTCAGCCAGCTGCCAACGCCTCCCATACTGGATCGAAACGGCGTAGATCCTCTGAGGACGGGAAGGAGGTAAGAGGGTCGGTGCTGAGGGAGCGCCGCACTGTGGGGAGGGTCGGTGCTGAGGGAGCGCCGCACTGTGGGGAGGATCGGTGCTGAGGGAGCGCCGCACTGTGGGGAGGGTCAGTGCTGAGGGAGCGCCGCACTGTGGGGAGGGTCAGTTCTGAGCGAGTGCCGCACTGTGGGAAGGGTCGGTGCTGAGGGAGCGCCACACTGTGGGGAGGGTCGGTGCTGGGGGAGTGCCGCACTGTGGGGAGGGTCAGTGCTGAGAGAGCGCCGCACTGTGGGCAGGGTCGGTGCTGAGGGAGCGCCGCACTGTGGGGAGGGTCAGTGCTGAGGGAGTGCCGCACTGTGGGGAGGGTCGGTGCTGAGGGAGCGCCGCACTGTGGGGAGGGTCGGTGCTGATGGAGCGCCACACTGTGGGGAGAGTCAGTGCTGAGGGAGTGCCGCACTGTGGGGAGGGTTGGTGTTGAGGGAGCACCGCACTGTGGGGAGGGTCGGTGCTGATGGAGCGCCACACTGTGGGGAGAGTCAGTGCTGAGGGAGTGCCGCACTGTGGGGAGGGTCGGTGCTGAGGGAGCGCCACACTGTGGGGAGGGTCGGTGCTGAGGGAGCGCCGCACTGTGGGGAGGGTCGGTGCTGATGGAGCGCCACACTGTGGGGAGAGTCAGTGCTGAGGGAGTGCCGCACTGTGGGGAGGGTTGGTGCTGAGGGAGCGCCGCACTGTAGGGAGGGTCGGTGCTGAGGGAGTGCCGCACTGTGGGGAGGGTCGGAGCTGGGGGATCGCTGTGACTGGGGATTTTCTAATGGGAATGTTGTATTCTGTCCAGGGCGAACCAGCAGCCAGGAGATCGGCGCGAGAGGTGGGATCTGCAGAGGAGGCAGTCACTCAGAGGAAGGCTTCGTCCCAGCCTGGGTCTTGCCGACATCCTGTGTAAGTACCTCGTGTCAGGGTGGGGTGTGTTATATCACTGTGCAGCCTCCCAGCTGTCAAGGCATGGCCACTTCGCTGTGTGGGCGCATGGTTTTGGGAGCACATACAGGCTTTGAGAGACCTCATTCACTGCTGGAATGGTTTGAAGGGACTGTGTATCAGTGCAGTGATGGCATAACCCTGTCAACTAACTGTGCTTTGGAACCAAAATTGATACAGGGCTATGGGGAGAGAGCAGGGCAGTGGGATTAATTTGGGGATTGATACAGGGCTATGGGGAGAGAGCGGGGCAGTGGGATTAGTTTGGGGATTGTTACAGGGCTATGGGGAGAGAGCGGGGCAGTGGGATTAGTTTGGGGATTGATACAGGGCTATGGGGAGAGAGGGAAGTGGGATTAGTTTGGGGATTGATACAGGGCTATGGGGAGAGAGGGAAGTGGGATTAGTTTGGGGATTGATACAGGGCTATGGGGAGAGAGCGGGGGCAGTGGGATTAGTTTGAGGATTGATACAGGGATATGGGGAGAGAGCGGGGCAGTGGGATTAGTTTGGGGATTGATACAGGGCTATGGAGAGAGCGGGGGCAGTGGGATTAGTTTGGAATTGATACAGGGCTATGGGGAGAGAGTGGGGCAGTGGGATTAGTTTGAGGATTGATACAGGGATATGGGGAGAGAGCGGGGCAGTGGGATTAGTTTGCGGATTGATACAGGGCTATGGAGAGAGCGGGGGCAGTGGGATTAGTTTGGAATTGATACAGGGCTATGGGGAGAGAGTGGGGCAGTGGGATTAGTTTGGAATTGATACAGGGCTATGGGGAGAGAGTGGGGCAGTGGGATTAGTTTGGAATTGATACAGGGCTATGGGGAGAGAGTGGGGCAGTGGGATTAGTTTGGGATTGATACAGGGCTATGGGGAGAGAGTGGGGCAGTGGGATTAGTTTGGGGATTGATACAGGGCTATGGGGAGAGAGCGGGGGCAGTGGGATTAGTTTGGAATTGATACAGGGCTATGGGGAGAGAGTGGGGCAGTGGGATTAGTTTGGAATTGATACAGGGCTATGGGGAGAGAGTGGGGCAGTGGGATTAGTTTGGGATTGATACAGGGCTATGGGGAGAGAGTGGGGCAGTGGGATTAGTTTGGGGATTGATACAGGGCTATGGGGAGAGAGTGGGGCAGTGGGATTAGTTTGAGGATTGACACCGGGCAGTGGGATTAGTTTGGGGATTGATACAGGGCTATGGGGAGAGAGTGGGGCAGTGGGATTAGTTTGGGGATTGATACAGGGCTATGGGGAGAGAGTGGGACAGTGGGATTAGTTCAGGATTGATGCAGGGCTATGGGGAGAGAGTGGGGCAGTGGGATTAGTTTGGGGATTGATACAGAGCTATGGGGAGAGAGCGGGACAGTGGGATTAGTTTGGGGATTGATACAGGGCTATGGGGAGAGAGCGGGGGGGCAGTGGGATTAGTTTGAGGATTGACACCAGGCAGTGGGATTAGTTTGGGGATTGTTACAGGGCTATGGGGAGAGAGCGGGACAGTGGGATTAGTTTGGGGATTGATACAGGGCTATGGGGAGAGAGCGGGGGGGCAGTGGGATTAGTTTGAGGATTGACACCAGGCAGTGGGATTAGTTTGGGGATTGATACAGGGCTATGGGGAGAGAACGGGGGGGCAGTGGGATTAGTTTGAGGATTGATACAGGGCTATGAGGAGAGAGCGGGGGCAGTGGGATTAGTTTGGGGATTGATACAGGGCTATGGGGAGAGAACGGGGGGGCAGTGGGATTAGTTTGAGGATTGACACCAGGCAGTGGGATTAGTTTGGGGATTGATACAGGACTATGGAGAGAGAGCGGGGGGGCAGTGGGATTAGTTTGAGGATTGACACCAGGCAGTGGGATTAGTTTGGGGATTGATACAGGGCTATGGGGAGAGAACGGGGGCAGTGGGATTAGTTTGAGGATTGACACCAGGCAGTGGGATTAGTTTGGGGATTGATACAGGGCTATGGGGAGAGAGCAGGACAGTGGGATTAGTTTGGGGATTGATACAGGGCTATGGGGAGAGAACGGGGGCAGTGGGATTAGTTTGAGGATTGACACCAGGCAGTGGGATTAGTTTGGGGATTGATACAGGGCTATGGGGAGAGAGCAGGACAGTGGGATTAGTTTGGGGATTGATACAGGGCTATGGGGAGAGAGCGGGACAGTGGGATTAGTTCAGGATTGATACAGGGCTATGGGGAGAGAGCGGGGCAGTGGGATTAGTTTGGGGATTGATACAGGGCTCTGGGGAAAGAGTGGGGCAGTGGCCTGTGACTCTTCAACGCTAGAATTCCTGTTGTGTTGTAATATTTTTGTCTCTGAATGACCTTGTGATTAATTATTGAGTGGTGTGGAATATTTACTGTTTGTTTAAAATTCATTTTTTGCAATTGTTCCACTTGCTTGAAGTGGGTAAAATGTGGACTCGATTGTGTTGGGTCGAGGGTTGAATGAAATTTGGCAATGCCAAATGTAAAGCCATAAAGAATCTTCCTCCAGGCACCAGGGGAAGGATATTATTAAACTAGAAAGAGTGCGGAAAAGATTTACTAGGATGCTCCCGGGACTTGATGGATTGAGTTATAAGGAGAGGCTGGATAGACTGGGACTTTTTTCTCTGGAGCGTAGGAGGCTGAGGGGTGATCTTATAGAGGTCTATAAAATAATGAGGGGCACAGATCAGCGAGATAGTCAATATCTTTTCCCCAAAGGTAGGGGAGTCTAAAACTAGAGGGCATCGGTTTAAGGTGAGAGGGGAGAGATACAAAAGGGTCCAGAGGGGGCAATTTTTTCACCCAGAGGGTGGTGAGTGTCTGGAACGAGCTGCCAGAGGCAGTCGTAGAGACGGGTACAATTTTATCTTTTAGTTCAGATAGTTACATGGGTGCGATGGGTATCGAGGGATATGGGGCAAATGTGGGCAATTGGGATTAGATTCAGGGTTTAACAAAAAAGGGCGGCATGGACAGGTTGGGCCGAAGGGCCTGTTTCCACGCTGTAAACCTCTCTGACTCTGTGACACTAAGTTAAGGAGAAACATTGACTGTTGGAGTGGGTGGGTGG
Source organism: Carcharhinus amblyrhynchos (assembly GCF_965287045.1). Taxonomy (NCBI): domain Eukaryota; kingdom Metazoa; phylum Chordata; class Chondrichthyes; order Carcharhiniformes; family Carcharhinidae; genus Carcharhinus; species Carcharhinus amblyrhynchos. Next base: position 13,049 of record NW_027651097.1, read on the forward strand.
ATCCCGTGTGTCCCATTCCTCCCCTTCACCCATCCCACCTCATCCCTCTAACCCTGCGAGTCTGTCTCCCTCAAGAGCTGATCCAATTTCCTTTCTCAATCACTCATCGTCTCTGCTTGTCTCACAGTCCTGCTAAATTACTGCTAAATTGTCCCTTAGTGTCCGGGATGTGTAGGTTAGGGTGGATTGGCCGTGCTAAATTGTCCCTTAGTGTCCAAAGATGTGTAGGTTAGGGTGGATTGGCCATGCTAAATTGTCCCTTAGTGTCCAAAGATGTGTAGGTTAGGGTGGATTGGCCATGCTAAATTGTCCCTTAGTGTCCAAAGATGTGTAGGTTAGGGTGGATTGGCCATGCTAAATTGTCCCTTAGTGTCCAAAGATGTGTAGGTTAGGGTGGATTGGCCGTGCTAAATTGCCCCTTAGTGTCCAAAGATGTGTAGGTTCAGGTGGATTGGCCGTGCTAAATTGTCCCTCAGTGTCCAAAGATGTGTAGGTTAGGGTGGATTGGCCATGCTAAATTGCCCCTTAGTGTCCAAAGATGTGTACGTTAGGGGGATTGGCCATGCGAAATATACAGTAAGTGGCAGAACCCTTAAGAGTATTGATAGGCAGAGGGATCTGGGTGTACAGGTACACAGAGTATTGATAGGCAGAGGGATCTGGGTGTACAGATACACAGAGTATTGATAGGCAGAGGGATCTGGGTGTACAGGTACACAGAGTATTGATAGGCAGAGGGATCTGGGCGTACAGGTACACAGAGTATTGATAGGCAGAGGGATCTGGGTGTACAGATACACAGGTCACTGAAAGTGGCAATGCAGGTGGGGAAGGTAGTCAGGAAGGCATACGGCATGCTTGCCTTCATCGGCCGGGGGCACTGAGTTTAAAAATTGGCAAGTCATGTTGCAGCTTTATAGAACCTTAGTGAGGCCGCACTTGGAGTATAGTGTTCAATTCTGGGTCACCCACACTACCAGAAGGATGTGGAGGCTTTGGAGAGGGGACAGAAAAGATTTACCAGGATGTTGCCCCTGGTACGGAGGGCATTAGCTCTGAGGAGAGGTTGGAGAAACTTGGTTTGTTCTCACTGGAGGTTGAGGGGGAGACCTGATAGAAGTCTACAAGATGATGAGGGACAGAGTGGAGAGTCAGAAGCTTTTTCCCCCCAGGGTGGAAGAGTCAATTACTTGGGGGGGGGGACAGGTTTAAGGTGCGAGGGGCAAGGTTTAAAGGAGATGTACGAGGCAGATTTTTTACACAGAGGGGGGGTGGGTGCCTGGAACTCGCTGCCGGGGGGAGGGAGTGGAAGCGGATACGATAGTGAGTTTTAAGGGGCGTCTGGACAAATCCATGAATAGGATGGGAATAGAGGGATACGGTCCCCGGAAGGGAAGGGGGTTTTAGTTCAGTCGGGGGCAGCATGGTCAGTGCAGGATTGGAGGGGCCGAAGGGCCTGTTCCTGTGCTGGAATTTTCCTTGTTCTTTGTTCTGAGCCCGGGTCCCTGGCGCTGTGAGGCAGCAGCACTAACCCACTGTGCGCTGAGCCGGGAATCGAACCTGGGTTCCTGGCACTGTGAGGCAGCAGCGCTAACCCACTGTGCGCTGAGCCAGGAATCGAACCCGGGTCCCTGGCGCTGTGAGGCAGCGGCGCTAACCCGCTGTGCGCTGAGCTGGGAATCGAACCTGGGTTCCTGGCACTGTGAGGCAGCAGCGCTAACCCACTGTGCGCTGAGCCGGGAATCAAACCTGGGTTCCTGGCGCTGTGAGGCAGCAGCGCTAACCCGCTGTGCGCTGAGCTGGGAATCGAACCTGGGTTCCTGGCACTGTGAGGCAGCAGCGCTAACCCACTGTGCGCTGAGCCGGGAATCAAACCTGGGTTCCTGGCACTGTGAGGCAGCAGCGCTAACCCACTGTGCGCTGAGCCGGGAATCGAACCCGGGTCCCTGGCGCTGTGAGACAGCAGTGCTAACTCACTGTGCGCTGAGCCGGGAATCGAACCCGGGTCCCTGGCACTATGAGGCAGCAGCGCTAACCCACTGTGCGCTGAGCCGGGAATCGAACCCGGGTCCCTGGCGCTGTGAGGCAGCAGCGCTAACCCACTGTGCGCTGAGCCGGGAATTGAACCCGGGTCCCTGGCGCTGTGAGGCGGCAGCGCTAACCCACTGTTCCGACCCTTAAAAACGTACAAATGTTTCTGCCCAGTGTTCCCTCGTTATTAATTCCCCTGTCTCGCCCTCCAGGGGACCAATACTCACTTCAGCTCCCTCGTCCTTTTTAATGTACTCTTTGAAGTTTTTACGATCTGCTTTATATTTCTTGTTCGTTGTCTATTATATTCTTGATGTGGAGATGCCGGTGTTGGACTGGGGTGGGCACAGTAAGGAGTCTCACAACACCAGGTTAAAGTCCAACAGGTCTATTTGGAGTGGCACAGTAGCACAGTGAGTTAGCACTGCTGCTTCACAGCTCTAGGGTTCGATTCCCGGCTTGGGTCACTGTCTGTGTGGAGTTTGCACATTCTCCTCGTGTCTGCGTGGGTTTCTTCCAGGTGCTCCGTTTTCCTCCCATAGTCTGAACGATATGTGGGTTAGGTTGATTGGCTATGCTAAGAAATTGCCCCTTAGTCTCCAGGGATGCATAGATCAGTGGGTATAACATGTAGGGATATGGGGGTAGGGCCTGGGTGGGATTGTGTTCAGTGCAGACTCGATGGGCTGAAGGGCCTCTTTCTGCACTGTAGGGTTCTATGATTTGGTAGCACGAGCTTTCGGAGTTGGGATCACAAACAGGGTATATAAAGACACAGACTCGATTACACAATAATGGTTGGGATGCGAGACGTTACGGGTAATTAAGTCTTAAAGGTACAGACAATTCCGGCCAATGTTTTTGTGGATTGAGTTTGTGAGCAGGGCTCCCGCTTGCCTGGTGGTGGGGAGCGGTGTGCTCCGGGGCTGGTGGCTTTCCCTGGTGTTGTGGGACTTCTAACTGTGTTCAGGTCACAAACATAGAAACCCCTACTGCCGCCACATGCCCTTTCGTCCAGCCCTGGACAAAGGGCCATCCCGACTGGAAACATTTGGCTCTATTCCCTCTCCACCTGTTGAGACTTTTCCAGCATTTTCCTGTTTTTGCTGTGTACGATCCAAGGTTGGTCATCGGAGAAAGGATTCCAGAAAGTCCCACCAAAAACTGTCATCTCCCAAGGGAAAGAGAGTTCACAGAAGCGTGTCCGGTTGGTGATGGTTATATGAGTGAGACTGTACGGAGGAAGCTGTCATTAGATAGGACTCCAGACTCTGTGTGAGTAAAGAGCAGCATTTAGTGGAATGGTAACGTGCCACGTGTTTGTGGTGACTGACATGGGTGCTTGTGGTTGCGTAAGATTCATTTTTAGTGGCAATTGCCTTTTTATTTGAAGTGTCAGCTGTTTTGTTTGCATTGATTCTGATCTGTATTAAAATGTGAGTTACGGAAAGCGAAACGTGGTTGATAAGGCGCGTGATTCTCCAGTTACATCCTTTGCCACTCTGCTGTCAGTGGGAATGGAAAATTAATCAAAACTCCATCCATTGCAGCGGTTCTGGAGAATCGCAGCAGCGGATGGCGTCAAAGGCTTTGACAAGTATTTTTTGTCATGGATGATTGGGTGAACATAGAACACAGAACCTAGGACATTACAGCACAGTACAGGCCCTTCGGCCCTCAATGTTGTGCCGAGCTATGTCCAATCCCAAGATCAGTCTATCCCACTCCCTATCATTCTGGAGTGCTCCATGTGCCTATCTAATAAAAGTTCCTAAAGTGTCCGACTCCACTATCACAGCAGGCAGTGTATTCCACACCCCAACCACTCTCTGAGTGAAGAATCTACCTCGGACATCCCTCCTATATCTCCCACCATCAACCTTATAGTTATGCCCCCTAGTAACAGCTACATCCACCTGAGGAAATAGTCTCTGAACGTCCACTCTATCTATCCCTCTCATCATCTTATAAACCTCTATTAAGTCGCCTCTCATCCTCCTCCGCTCTAAAGAGAAAAGCCCCAGCTCCCTCAACCTTTCCTCATAAGACCTACCCTCCAAACCAGGCAGCATCCTAGTAAATCTCCTCTGCACTCTCTCCAATGCTTCCACATCCTTCTTATAGTGAGGTGACCAGAACTGAACACAATATTCCAAATGTGGTCTCACCAAGGTCCCGTATAGTTGCAGCACAACCCCACGGCTCTTAAACTCAATCCCCCTGTTAATAAACACTAACACGCTATAAGCCTTCTTCACGGCTCTATCCACTTGAGTGGCAACTTTCAGAGATCTGTGGATCTGAACCCCAAGATCTCTCTGTTCCTCCACATTCCTCAGAACCCTGCTGTTGACCCTGTAATCCGCATTCGAGTTTGTCCGACCAAAATGAATCACTTATCAGGGTTAAACTCCATCTGTCACTTTTCGGCCCAGCTCTGCATCCTATCAATGTCTCATTGCTTTGGTTTACTCTTCCTCCACGGGGATCATAACAAAACTGATGTTCAGATCTGGAATGGTTGGATTCTGAGACATAACTGAGTTCACTGGGATGTTCTAGCATTTAAGCAAGGAAAACTTCACATTTATTTTTGCTAATGTTTATTGGGAAATCAGTATGGGTATCTTTGATACTCAAACCGTTGCTGAGAAAGAGGATCTGATTCACCAAAAACTTGAAATAATTGAGAAAAGGTGAGTCACAGGCTGCACGTGGGGACCCACATTAGATCAGGTGCTAAGAGGTTAGGGTCAGTGAGGAACATGGAAAAACTACAGCACAAACAGGCCCTTCGGCCCACAAGTTACACCGATCCTATCCCTACCTACCAGGCCTATCTATAACCCTCAATCCCATTAAATCCCATGTACTCATCCAGAAGTCTCTTAAAAGACCCCAGTGAGTTCGCCTCTACCACCACCGACAGCGGCCGATTCCACTCACTCACCACCCTCTGAGTGAAAAACTTACCCCTGACATCTCCTTTGTACCTGCTCCCCAGCACCTTAAACCTGTGTCCTCTCGTAGTGACCATTTCAGCCCTGGGAAATAGCCTCCGAGAATCCACCCTATCTATTCCTCTCAACATTTTATAAACCTCTATCAGGTCGCCTCTCAACCTTCGTCTCTCCAGGGAGAAGAGTCCCAGCTCTCTCAACCTATCTTCATAAGGCATGCCTCCCAATCCAGGCAACATCCTTGTAAATCTCCTCTGCACCCTCTCAATAGCTTCCACGTCCTTCCTGTAGTGAGGCGACCAGAACTGAGCACAGTACTCCAAGTGGGGTCTGACCAGGGTCTTATACAGCTGCAGCATTATCTAGAACATAGAACATTCCAGCGCAGTTCAGGCCCTTCGGCCCTCGATGTTGCGCTGACCAGTGGAACCAATCTAATGACCCTCTAACCTAAACTATTCCAATGTTATCCATATGCCTATCCACTGACCATTTGAATGCCCTTAAAGTTGGCGAGTCCACAGCTGCAGCATTACCTCCTGACTCCTAAATTCAATCCCTCAATTAATGAAGGCCAGTACACCATACGCCGCCTTAACCACATCCTCCACCTGCGAGGCCGATTTGAGAGTCCTGTGGACCCGGATGAGAGTCCTATGAACCCTTTGTTGAGAAAGAGGATCTGACTCACCAAAAACTTGAAATAACTGAGAAAAACATGAGTCGCAGGCTGCACGTGGGGACCCACATTAGATCAGGTGCTAAGAGGTTAGGGTCAATGAAGAGAAGATGAGGCATTTGGGGGTTTGAGAAAGAAAGGACCAGCTTCGTTCAGGATTGAGTGCAATTGTCCAGCGTTGTAGAAATCAGACTCAGGAAGGTGCTCCTAGAAAGAGATAAATTAATAAGAGATAAGGAAATGGATGGGGAAAGAGAGTAAAAATATAAAGAGATGGAGAAAACTGGAGTTGGACTTGAGGAGGAGAGATGAGGCTGAGTCGAAGAGAGCTCATCTTAATTTGCAAAGCTTGAGAGGACGGGGTTATTTCAAAGGAATATGCACACAACACATTTGTCACAAGAACTAACACGTGACGTCTGAATGCTGGAAGGTTAAAAACCAGGTCTGTTGCATTTGTCCAGTCAAGGGATATTCCTCCAGATGATGGTGTCCTGACTGGTAACATAGAAACATAGAACAGTACAGGCCCTTCGGCCCTCGATGTTGTGCCGAGCTGTGTGCAATCCCAAGATCAGTCTATCCCACTCCCTATCATTCTGGTGTGCTCCATGTGCCTATCCAATAACCGCTTGAAAGTTCCTAAAGTGTCCGACTCCATGATCACAGCAGGCAGTGTATTCCACACCCCAACCACTCTCTGAGTAAAGAATCTACCTCGGACATCCCTCCTATATCTCCCACCATCAACCTTATAGTTATGCCCCCTAGTAACAGCTACATCCACCTGAGGAAATAGTCTCTGAACGCCCACTCTATCAATCCCCCTCATCATCTTATAAACCTCTATTAAGTCGCCTCTCATCCTCCTCCGCTCCAAAGAGAAAAGCCCCAGCTCCCTCAACCTTTCCTCATAAGACCTACCCTCCAAACCAGGCAGCATCCTGGTAAATCTCCTCTGCACTCTCTCCAATGGCGGAGGTGATAGTGGATGCCTTGGTGGTTATTTTCCAGACGTCGCTGGATTCCGGGGAAGTGCCGGAAGATTGGAAAGCGGCTAATGTTACGCCGTTGTTTAAGAAGGGTGCCAGGCAAAAGGCAGGGAATTATAGGCCGGTTAGTTTAACGTCTGTTGTAGGTAAAATGTTAGAATCCGTCATCAAGGAGGAAATAGCGAGGCATCTTGAGAGGAATTGCTTGATAGAGCAGATGCAGCACGGTTTCGTTAAAGGGAAGTCGTGTCTGACAAATTTACTGGAGTTCTATGAGGATGTGTCTAGGGCGGTGGATGGAGGAGAGCCGGTGGATGTGGTCTTTCTGGATTTTCAGAAGGCGTTTGACAAGGTACCTCACAAGAGGTTATTGCAGAAGGTAAGGGGACATGGAGTTGGGGGTAGGGTGTTAGCGTGGATAGAGGATTGGTTGTCAAATAGGAGGCAGAGAGTGGGGGTCAATGGGTGCTATTCGGATTGGCGGATGGTGACTAGTGGAGTGCCCCAGGGGTCGGTGCTGGGGCCTCAGCTATTTACCATTTATATAGATGATCCGGAGGAGGGAACCGAGTGTAGGGTGTCGAAATTTGCTGATGACACCAAGATTGGTGGAACGGCAAATTGTGCGGGGGGTGTGGAGAGTCTACAGAAGGATCTAGATAGGCTGGGCGAATGGGCCAGGAAATGGCAAATGGAATTTAATGTTGGCAAGTGCGAGGTGGTCCACTTTGGTAGGAATAATGGTAGGAAGGATTATTACTTACGTGGCGAAAAACTGCAGCAGGCGACGGTGCAGAGGGACCTCGGGGTCCTTGTGCATGAGTCGCAAAAACCCAGCCTGCAGGTGCAGCAGGTGGTCAGGAAGGCGAATGGGATGCTGGCCTTCATAGCGAGGGGGATTGAATATAAAAGTAGGGAGGTCTTGCTGCGGCTGTATAGGGCATTGGTGAGGCCGCAGCTGGAGTACTGTGAGCAGTTTTGGGCGCCGTACTTACGCAAGGATATTTTAGCCTTGGAGGGAGTGCAGAGGGGGTTTACTAGGCTGATAACGGAGTTGAGGGGGTTGAGCTATGAGGAGAGGCTGAATAAACTAGGCTTGTACTCGTTAGAGTTTAGAAGAATGAGGGAAGATCTCATTGAGACGTATAAGATGATGAATGGGATGGATAGGATAGAGGTGGAGAGACTCTTCCCGCTCAGAAAGGATAGTAGGACTAGGGGGCACAGCCTCAAGATAAAGGGGGGGGGGCGGTTTAGAACGGAGTTGAGGAGGAACTCCTTCACTCAAAGGGTGGTGAATCTCTGGAATTCTCTGCCCGTTGAAGTGGTGGAGGCTACCTTGCCAAATATTTTTAAGACGCGGGTTGATGGGTTTTTGATAAGAGAGGGGATTAAGGGTTATGGGGAGAGGGCGGGAATGTGGAACTGAGTCACGACAGATCAGCCATGATCTTATTGAATGGCGGGGCAGGCTCGAAGGGCTAGATGGCCTACTCCTGCTCCAATTCTTATGTGACCAGAACTAAACACAATATTCCAAATGTGGTCTCACCAAAGTCCGGTATAGTTGCAGCATAACCCCACGGCTCTTAAGCTCAAACCCCCTGTTAATAAACGCTAACACACTACAGGCCTTCTTCACAGCTCTATCCAATATACATAATATGCACCCCTTGAGGGTTAAGTGTCTCCACATTCATCTGGTGAAGTAGAAGCTTAACTTTCGACACCCAGTATCAGTAGAGTCATTGATGTTGGCAGGTGAAGTTCTACTTTTAAGAAAATACGGAACAAAAAGATGCAAATTTAATCCCGTTCCTTTGTATCAGGTTCATTTGTGGTCACATTCTTGTGATATTCTTCTTATTTTACGAACTGAATGTGTTGATTTCTTGTTAGGAAGTGAGGGAGTGGTGATGCAGTTCATGTCCTTAGAAGAAGTTGCCTCCTCTCTGCCTTGGGCCAGAATGGGGCACAGTGGTTAGCACTGCGGCCTGACAGTGCCAGAGAGCCAGGTTCAATCCTGGCACTGGCTGAATGTCTGCCTGTGTGGAGTTTGAATGTTCTCCCCACAGCCCAAAGATGTACAGGGTGGATTGGCCAAGCTAAACTCATGTCCCGAGGTGCCCAGGTTAGGGGTACATATGTAGGACGACAGGGATAGGACCTGGATGGGATGGTCTGTCAGACTCGATGGGCCGAATGGCCTCCTGTGCTGTACGGATTCTGTAATGTGAGTGGGGAGAGGGTTAAGCACAGGTTAAAGAGATTTGTGTTGTCTCCAGAAAGGGACAGTTAGTGAGAGTCCAGGCAGGTCGTGGGGGTTACAGATAGTGTGACATGAACCCAACATCCCTTCCTAACTGCTACCTGACCCCTATTATCGTCTCATTTCTCCCTTCATTCCTTTTCATCCTGGGTTGCTAATTTTCTGGCTTACTGTTAGATCTTATCCACCGTTACACTGGGGACATCTTGTTGAAGGAGCGGCACAGTATCACAGTGGGTTAGCGCTGCTGCCTCACAGCGCCAGGGACCCAGGTTCGATTCCCAGCTCAGCACACAGTGGGTTAGCGCTGCTGCCTCACAGCGCCAGGGACCCAGGTTCGATTCCCAGCTCAGCACACAGTGGGTTAGCGCTGCTGCCTCACAGCGCCAGGGACCCGGGTTCGATTCCCGGCTCAGCGCACAGTGGGTCAGCACTGCTGCCTCACAGCGCCAGGGACCCGGGTTCGATTCCCGGCTCAGCGCACAGTGGTTTAGCGCTGCTGCCTCGCAGCGTCAGGGACCCGGGTTCGATTCCCGGCTCAGTGCACAGTGGGTTAGCGCTGCTGCCTCGCAGCGCCAGGGACCCGGGTTCGATTCCCGGCTCAGCGCACAGTGGGTTAGCGCTGCTGCCTCACAGTGCCAGGAACCCGGGTTCGATTCCCGGCTCAGCGCACAGTGGGTTAGCGCTGCTGCCCCACAGCGTCAGGGACCCGGGTTCGATTCCCGGCTCAGCGCACAGTGGGTTAGCGCTGCTGCCTCACAGCGCCAGGGACCCGGGTTCGATTCCCGGCTCAGCGCACAGTGGGTTAGCGCTGCTGCCTCGCAGCGCCAGGGACCTGGGTTCGATTCCCGGCTCAGCGCACAGTGGGTAGCGCTGCTGCCTCGCAGCGCCAGGGACCTGGGTTCGATTCCCAGCTCAGCGCACAGTGGGTTAGCGCCGCTGCCTCGCAGCGCCAGGGACCCAGGTTCGATTCCCGGCTCAGCACACAGTGGGTTAGCGCTGCTGCCTCACAGCGCCAGGGACCCGGGTTCGATTCCCGGCTCAGCGCACAGTGGGTCAGCACTGCTGCCTCACAGCGCCAGGGACCCGGGTTCGATTCCCGGCTCAGCGCACAGTGGTTTAGCGCTGCTGCCTCGCAGCGTCAGGGACCCGGGTTCGATTCCCGGCTCAGTGCACAGTGGGTTAGCGCTGCTGCCTCGCAGCGCCAGGGACCCGGGTTCGATTCCCGGCTCAGCGCACAGTGGGTTAGCGCTGCTGCCTCACAGTGCCAGGAACCCGGGTTCGATTCCCGGCTCAGCGCACAGTGGGTTAGCGCTGCTGCCCCACAGCGTCAGGGACCCGGGTTCGATTCCCGGCTCAGCGCACAGTGGGTTAGCGCTGCTGCCTCGCAGCGCCAGGGACCCGGGTTCGATTCCCGGCTCAGCGCACAGTGGGTTAGCGCTGCTGCCTCGCAGCGCCAGGGACCTGGGTTCGATTCCCGGCTCAGCGCACAGTGGGTTAGCGCTGCTGCCTCGCAGCGCCAGGGACCTGGGTTCGATTCCCAGCTCAGCGCACAGTGGGTTAGCGCCGCTGCCTCGCAGCGCCAGGGACCCAGGTTCGATTCCCGGCTCAGCGCACAGTGGGTTAGCGCTGCTGCCTCGCAGCGCCAGGGACCTGGGTTCGATTCCCGGCTCGGGTCACTGTCTGTGTGGAGTTTGCACATGTTCCTCATCTCTGCGTGGGTTTGTTCCAGGTACTCTGGTTTCCACCCACTGCCCAAGGATATGTAGGTTACGTGGATTGGTCCTGGTAAATTGTCCCTTTGTGTCCAAAAATATCCAGGTTAGGTGGATTGGCCTTGCTAAATTGTAGACTTATGGAATCCCTACAATGCAGAAGGAGGCCATTTGGCCCATCAAGTCTGCATGACCACAATCCCACCCCAGGCCATATCCTCACCATCACACACATTTAACCCACTAATCCCTCCAACACTAAGGGGCAATTGGGTATGGCCCCTCATCTCGATACCTGGAAGAGTCGATGAAGAACTAGATGGGCCAAATGGCCTCTGATGCGCCGGAGGGATGCAGTGAAAAGCTTTGGGATTGCAATCCCGCTCTCTCTCTCTCTCTTTCTGTGTCTCTCTCACTCTCTATCTTTCTACTCCTCTCCACCCTGCCGTCGCCCTGGTCTCCCCTACCCCTCTGCTCTCTTCCCCCCCCCCCGGCCCCGCTCTGGGCCCCACCTCCCCCCTCACCCTGCTCTGGGCCCCACCTCCCCCCTCACCCCTCACCCCCACCCCAACCGGAC
>NW_027651098.1:0-17500 GCF_965287045.1 Carcharhinus amblyrhynchos
CTCCCCCAGCCCCAGCTGAGCTGGAGCTCCTGGATCCCATGGCCCTGGCTTGTTGTTTCTTGTTGTTGTTGGTGTAGTTGTTGTTGTTGTTGCAAAAAGAGGGCGTGGCATCCAACCCCGCGCAGGCGCACAGGAGACCATACCCCTCCCCGCGATCAGAACCTGGGAGGAAGAGGCACCGGCCAATCGGAGTCCGCCTCTAGCGCCACGTGGGATGCGGCGCTGGAACCCATTGGCTGCGTCCCCCCACACGCGTCACAAAGGCCCCACCCTCGGGAAAGAAGACACAGACCAATTGCAGCGCTCCCTCAAGGAGGCCAATCGCGGCGCCGCTCTCTCTCTCCGTCCCCGCCCACCGATTCCCGATTGGACGCTCCGGGGGGGGGAGGGGAAGCTCAGCACATGCGCAGTTGCCCCACAGTGTGGCCAAGGAATGGGGGAAGTAGCACATGCTCAGCTGTCCAAGCGTGGGGGGAGGGGTAGACTAGTACATGCGCAGTAACCAGAGTGTGGTGGGAGGACTTTAGCACATGCGCACTTTATACCGAGTGGGCGGGGCATTACAAGACATGCGCACTCGCCCAATTTGTGGGGGATGGTAGAATAAGAGCACATGCGCAATTGACCAAGAATGGGGGAGGGGAGATCGGCACTCGCCCAAGAGTGGAGGAATGGGAGAATTGGCACATGCGCAGTTGCCCAAGAGGGGGGGATGGGGAGGTACGCACATGCGCAGTTGCCCAAGAGTGGGGGGAATGGGGAGGTACGCACATGCGCAGTTGCCCAAGAGTGGGGGGAATGGGGAGGTAAGCACATGCGCAGTTCCCCAAGTGGGGGATGGGGAGCTAAGCACATGCGCAGTTACCCAAGTGTGGTGGATGGGGAGCTAGGCACATGCGCAGTTGCCCACGAGTGGGGGAGGGGGGGTAACTTAGCGCATGCGTACTTCCCACCGGGCGGTTACCCCTCCCCCCAACCCTTCAGGATAACAGTAATGGAGGGGGGAGAGAGAGAGGAACCTGCCTGAGCGTCGCCGACATCCGAGGAGGAATCCGGATTTATTGGCTGTGGAAATATATATATAGTGAAATACAATTCCTCTTCTCTTCCTCAGGAGGCCGCCGCCGCCGGAGTCCCAATCGGCCGCTCCATCTTGTTTCGACAGACAGACCCCCTCCCCCCCCCGGTTACACCACAGCAGGCCCGGCGCCTCAGCCACTAGGCCGCAAGGCCCCGAACCGCCCGCTTCCCTCCCGCAGGTAAGCCGGGGCGGGGCCGGCATGCTAATCGGTTTATTACGCAGATGGCGTGGCAGCCGCCTTGATTGGCTGCGCTCGCCAATATGCAAATAGAGGCTGAGCGGCGTGCGATCCAATTGGTTGCGCCGGCCGCCAGCGCTAATGTTGAGATGCAAATAGATCGGCAAAGGCCTGCCATCTGATTGGCGCGTCGGCTCTGGGGGCGGGGGCGAGGCAAGGGGTAATTATACATACATCGTGGCCGGACTGCGATCCGATTGGCTGCGCGGGTTGAAGGGGCGGGTCCAATCTGCGTACCTGCTAATAAGATGCAGATGGAGCGTGACGACCTATCGTTTTGATTGGCCGCGCCGGTGAGGGGGGCTGGCCCTGGCCGGCCTTTGGTGGGGGGGGGGCGGAAGAGCAAACTCTGCGCAGAGATTGGCGCGCCGCTGTGTGGGCGGGGCAAGGATAACAATGGTGATGCAAATTGTGCGTGTCCGCCGTGCGATCCGATTGGTGAGTTGCGCCTTGTGGGTGGGGTGTGGTGCCGGGTTGACGTCGATGCGGACGCGGCAGGGGCTGAGGAAAGCCCCACCCCCCAAACCCGGAAGTGGTCTGAGGGACAACATGGATCCAGAGAGGCTCTGAATGGAGACTGACTGATTTCCCCTCGACTCTCTCCCCCTCCCCTCCCCTCCTCTGCCCCCACCACCCCTCCCCTCCTCTGCCCCCACCACCCCTCCCCTCCTCTGCCCCCACCACCCCTCCCCTCCTCTGCCCCCAACCCCTCCCCCTCCCTCCTCTGCCCCCCCCACTCCACCCTCCTCTCTCTCCCCCCCACTCCACCCTCCTCACTTCCCCCCCCCCCACTCCACCCTCCTCACTTCCCCCCCCCCACTCCACCCTCCTCACTTCCCCCCCCCCCCCCCCCCCGACTTCCTTTCTTTCCCACTCCCCCGCTCCCTCCCCTCTCCCTGGTGCAGAAGATTTGAGTGGAGAGAGGGGTTAAGCACAGGTTAAAGAGATGTGTATTGTCTCCAGACAGAATAATTCGTGAGACTTTGTAAGCCCAGGCAAGTCGTGGGGGTTACAGATAGTGTGACATGAACCCAAGGTCCTGGTTGAGGCCGTCGTCAGTGTATGGAACTTGGCTATCAGTTTCTGCCCAGCGACTCTGCGTTGTTGTGTGTCGTGAAGGCCGCCTTGGGGAACGTTTACCCGAAGATCAGAGGCTGAATGTCCGTGACTGCTGAAGTGTTCACTAACAGGAAGGGAACAGTCTTGCCTGGTGATTGTTGAGCGATGTTCATTCATCTGTTGTCATAGCGTCTGCATGGTCTCCCCAATATACCGTGCCTCCGGACATCCTTTCCTGCAGCGTATCAGGTAGACAATGTTGGCCGAGTTGCAAGAGTATGTACCGTGTATCTGGTGGATGGTGTTCTCACGTGAGATGATGGCATCCGTATTGATGATCCAGCATGTCTTGCAGAGGTTGCTGTGACAGGGTTGTGTGGTGTTGTGGTCACGGTTCTCCTTGAAGGCTGGGTAGTTTGCTGCGAACAATGGTCTGTTTGAAGTTGTGCGGTTGTTTGAAGGCAAGAAGTGGGGATGCTTTTGAACTTGTGCTTAACCCTCTCTCCACTCACATTGTCTGTTCCTTTAAGACTTGATTACCTGTAAAGACTCGCATTCCAGCCATTGTTTTGTAAATTGAGTTTGTGTCTTTATATACCCTGTTTGTGAACTGAAATCCCACCCACCTAATGAAGGAGCAGCGCTCCGAAAGCTAGTGGCACTTGCTACCAAATAAACCTGTTGGACTTTAACCTGGTGTTGTGAGACTCCTTACTGTGTTTACCCCAGTCCAACACCGGCATCTCCACATCGGTCAGAGAAGGCAGAGGGTGGCAGTGGAAGGGTGTGTTTCTGAATGGAGGGCTGTGACAAGTGGGGTTCCTCAGGGATCAGTGCTGGGACCTTTGCTGTTTGTAATACATATAAATGATTTGGCGGAAAATGTAACTGGATTGATTAGTAAGTTTGAGGAAGACACAAAGGTTGGTGGATTTGCGAATAGTGATGGGGACCATCAGAGGATACAGCAGGATATAGATCAGTTGGAGACTTGGGCGGAGAGATGGCAGATGGAGTTTAATCCGGACAAATGTGAGGTAATGCATTTTGGAGGGTCTAATACAGAGAGGAAATATACAGTAAATGGCAGAACCCTTAAGAGTATTGATCGGCAGAGGGATCTGGGCGTACAGGTACACAGGTCACTGAAAGTGGCAACGCAGGTGGAGAAGGTAGTCAGGAAGGCATACGGCATGCTTGCCTTCATCGGCCGGGGCACTGAGTTTAAAAATTGGCAAGTCACGTTGCAGCTTTATAGAACCTTAGTGAGGCCGCGCTTGGAAATATAGTGTTCAATTCTGGGTCACCCACACTACCAGAAGGATGTGGAGGCTTTGGAGAGGGTACAGAAAAGATTTACCAGGATGTTTGCCCCTGGTACGGAGGGCATTAGCTCTGAGGAGAGGTTGGAGAAACTTGGTTTGTTCTCACTGGAGGTTGAGGGGGAGACCCTGATAGAAGTCTACAAGATGATGAGGGACAGAGTGGATAGTCAGAAGCTTTTTCCCCCAGAGTCAATTACGCGGGGGGGCACAGGTTTAAGGTGCGAGGGGCAAGGTTTAAAGGAGATGAAGATTTTTTACACAGAGGGGGTTGGGGTGCCTGGAACTCGCTGCCGGGGGCAGGGAGTGGAAGCGGATACGATAGTGAGTTTTAAGGGACAGATCCATGAATAGGATGGGGAATAGAGGGATACGGTTCCCGGAAGGGGGGGGGGTGGTTTTAGTTCAGTCTGGGGGGGCAGCATGGTGGGTGCAGGAGGGGCCGAACGGCCTGTTCCTGTGCTGGAATTTTCTTTGTTCTCCCCACCTTTCGGACTGCGGGAGGAAACCGGAGCACCCGGAGGAAACCCAGGCAGACACGGGGAGAATGTGCAAACCCCACACAGACAGTGACCCAAGCCGGGAATCGAACCCGGGTCCCTGGCGCCGTGAGGCAGCAGCGCTAACCCACTGTGCGCTGAGCCGGGAATCGAACCCGGGTCCCTGGCGCTGTGAGGCAGCAGCGCTAACCCACTGTGCGCTGAGCCGGGAATCGAACCCGGGTCCCTGGCGCTGTGAGGCAGTGGTGCTAACCCACTGTGCGCTGAGCCGGGAATCGAACCCGGGTCCCTGGTGCTGCGAGGCAGCAGTGCTAACCCACAGGTGCCGTATAAGGTACTGGTGAGGCCATTCCTGGAATATTGTGTACGGTTTTGGGATCTCCTTTTCCGAGGAAGGATGTTCTCACTCTGGAGGGAGTGGCAGCGAAGGGTTTCCCAGGCTGATTCCCGGGGACGCGGAGAGATTGACGAGGTTAGGATTGTTCTCACTGGAGTTTGGAGTTGGAGGGAGTGGAATGTCATAGAGATTTATCAAATTCTAACAGTACTATGCGGGCAATTGGAATTAGCGTAAAGGGTGAAAAATAGAGGGCGGCATGGAGAAATTGGGCCGAATGGCCTGTTTCCATGCTGTAAACCTCTACGTCTACGTAGGGTAGATGCAGGGAGGCTGTTCCCGATGGTGTGTGGGGGGGGGGGGGGGGGGTGGGGTGGAGCCCAGAACCAGGGGGTCTGAGGATTGGGGGAATAGACCATTTAGGACGGAGATGAGGAGACGTTCCCTCACCCGGTGAACCTGTGGAATTCATTCCCACGGGAAGGAGTTGACGCCAAAACGTCGGATGTGTTCGAGAGGTGGTTGGATGTAGGATTTGGTGGGGTGGGGGGGGGCGGTGGCGAACGGGGTTACGGGGAGAAAGCAGGATTGAGTTGGGCGATTGGCCATGATGGCGACGAGTGGCAGAACAGGATCGATGGGCTGAATGGCCTGCTCCTATCTTCGACACTGCTCTGGCACCCTCCAGCCCAGGAATTCACCCGCTGAGCCCTCGACGTGTCCCCCCCCGCAGTTTTGTTTGGTGGAACACTTCAGTAATGTTCTGAAGTTGAGTTTGTCACGGCGCGAGAAGGATAAGGAACAGAGCGCGTGGTGCCCTTAAAAGGCAAGACCGCTGCCCCCACAGGGCTGTGTTCTCACCCGCCCCCCCCCCCTCACTACCCTCCTTATACCCCTCCGACTGTGCCGCCAAATCCCCCTCCAACTCAGTTTGCCGATGACCCCACCGTAGTGGGTCGGATCTCAAACAACGAGGAGACGGAGATCGGGAACGAGAATCTGGTGACAATAATCTCTCCCGCAACTAAACCAAGGAGATTTTCATCGAGTTCAGGAAGTGTAGAGGAGAACGTGCCCCTGTCTACATCAACGGGGACCAAGGAGAAAGAGCTTCAAGGTTTTTAGGTGTCCAGATCACCTGTCCTGGTCCCTCCCCATGCCGACACTATAGTTAAGAAAGCCCCACCAACGCCTCTACTTTCTCAGGAGACTGAGGAAATTTGGCATGTCCGCTACGGACTCTCCCCAACTTTTACAGATGCCCCATAGAAAGCATTCTTTCTGGTTGGATCACAGCTCGGTCTGGGATCCTGCTCTGCCCAAGACCGCAAGGAACTACAAAAGGGTGGTGAATGTAGCCCCCAATCCATCACACAAACCGGCCTCCCATCCACTGACTCTGTCTACACTTCCCGCTGCCTCGGGGGGGGGGGGAAATGCAGCCGGTATAATTAAGGACCCCCCTCCCCCAACACACCCCGGACATTCTCTCTTCCACCTTCTTCCATCGGGGAAAAAGCTACAAAAGTCTGAGGTCCCGTACCGACCGACTCAAGAACAGCTTCTTCCCTGCTGCTGTCAGACTTTTGAATGGACCTACCTCGCATTAAGCTGATCTTTCTCTACACCCTCGCTGTGACTGTAACACTACATTCTGCACCCTCTCCTTTCCTTCTCTATGAACGGTATGCTTTGTCTGTATAGCGCACAAGAAACAATACTTTTCGCTGTATCCCAATACATGTGACAATAATAAATCAAATCAGAATCTCGCCGTGACTGTAACACTACATTCTGCACTCTCTCCTTTCCTTCTCTATGAATGGTATGCTTTCTATAGCAGACAAGAAACAATACTTTTCACTGTATCCCAGTACACGTGACAATAATAAATCAAATCAAATATTAAGCTGATCTTTCTCTGCACCCTCGCTGTGACTGTAACACTACATTCTGCACCCTCTCCCTTCCAGCTCCTGTAAGCTGCTCCGAGTAGGAATGTTCCTCCAGGTGTCACTGTCTCCCTTTCTATCAAACCCTGGAGCCCAGGATGGCCGAGAGGGATTACCACTGGATTACTAATCCAGGAACTCGGCTAACGTTCTGGGGGAGTCCCGGGTTCGAATCCCGCAGATGGTGGAATTTGAATTCAATAAAAAAAATCTGGAATTAAGAATCTCCTGATGGCCCGTTGTCGGAAGAACCCATCCGGTTCCCCTCTGGGAAGGAAATCTGCCATCCTTACCCCGGTCTGGCCTACGTGTGACTCCCAGAGAGACACAGCAGTGTGGGTGACTCTCAACTGCCCCTCCCAGGGGTAAGGAGGGATGGGCAATAAATGCTGGACCAGCCGGAGACATCCCGTGTCAAACTGCAAGCAAGAGACAGCAACAACCATTAGATATACGATGATACAACCGGGACCCAGCCCTGTAAATACTGTGGCCCCCAGAGCAGGTCAGAGGCTGGGGATCCGGTGGAGAGTAACTCACCTCCTGACTCCCTCCCCACCCAAAACCTGTCCGCCATCTACAAGGACACAAGTCCGGAGGGTGATGGAATATTCTCCCCTCGCCCTGGATGAGTGCGCCTCTCCAACAACAATCTCCACTCGCCCTGGATGAGTGCGCCTCTCCGACAACAATCTCCACTCGCCCTGGATGAGTGCACCTCTCCAACAACAATCTCCACTCGCCCGGGATGAGTGCGTCTCTCCGACAACAATCTCCACTCGCCCTGGATGAGTGTGTCTCTCCGACAACAATCTCCACTCGCCCTGGGTGAGTGCGCCTCTCCGACAACAATCTCCACTCGCCCTGGATGAGTGCGCCTCTCCAACAACAATCTCCACTCGCCCTGGATGAGTGCGTCTCTCCGACAACAATCTCCACTCGCCCTGGATGAGTGCGCCTCTCCAACAACAATCCCCACTCGCCCTGGGTGAGTGCGCCTCTCCGACAGCAATCTCCACTCGGCTGTGTGTCAGTGGTGGAGGGAGTGAATGTTGGTGGTCAAGTGGGGCCTGCTTTGTCCCAGATGGTGTCAAACTTCTGGAGCGTTGTTGGGAGCTGCATTCATCCAGGCGAGTGGAGGTTGTTGTCGGAGAGGCGCACTCATCCAGGGGGAGGGGGGATTGTTGTTGGAGAGGCGCACTCATCCAGGGCGAGTGGAGATTGTTGTCGGAGAGGCGCACTCATCCAGGGCGAGTGGAGATTGTTGTCGGAGAGGCGCACTCATCCAGGGCGAGTGGAGATTGTTGTCGGAGAGGTGCACTCATCCAGGGCGAGTGGAGATTGTTGTCGGAGAGGCGCACTCATCCAGGGCGAGTGGAGATTGTTGTCGGAGAGGCGCACTCATCCAGGGCGAGCGGAGATTGTTGTCGGAGAGGCGCACTCATCCAGGGCGAGTGGAGATTGTTGTCGGAGAGGCGCACTCATCCAGGGCGAGTGGAGATTGTTGTCGGAGAGGCGCACTCATCCAGGGCGAGTGGAGATAAGATAGAAACAGGGAAGTTGTTTCCACTGGGGGGTGAAACTAGAACTAGGGGGCATGCCCCCAAAATAAGGGGGAGCAGATTTCGGACTGAGTTGAGGAGGAACTTCTTCACCCAAAGGGTTGGGAATCTGTGGAACCCCTGGCCCAGTTGAGGCTCCCTCACTGAATGTTTTTTTTAAGACAAGGATAGATCGATTTTTGAACAGTGAAGGAATTGGGGGAGCGGGGTGGGGGGGGGGAGCGGGGTGGGGGGGGGGGTGGGGTAAGGGGAGTTGAGTCCACGAAGAGATCAGCCATTGAACGGGGGAGCAGGCCTCGAGGGGCCGAATGGCCTACTCCTCCTGGCTCTGACGCCCTTCCCTGGTGACCGCGTCGTCTCTCCGCATCCTGTTACGTCCTCTGTCCTCCGAGTTTCCCCCCCTCCAAATCTGGGTAGACTCACAGAGGTTTACCGCGTTGGGAAACAGGCCATTCGGCCCACATTCTCCATGCTGCCCCCTTCTTTTTTTTCTAATTTGTATTTCACTCCAAACCACAAATTGGATCTTGCGCGTCACGGGGTAACTATTATCCAACAGTCTAATCATTGTTATTAAAGGTGATTAAAGGCCTGATTTGCAGAGTTTGGCCAACAAGGCACGGAACACAAACTGGGTCAACGGAGTTAAGATAGGAACTCGGAGCAGGACGAGGCCATCCAGCCCATCGAGCCTGCTCTCCCCATCCCCCATTCATTAGGATCATCGAATTCAATATCCTGATCCGCCCCCCCCTTCCCCCTCCCCCCAATATCCCCCCATCCCTTTAGCCCCAAGAGCGAGATCCAATTCCTTCCCGAAATCTCTCCCATGTTTCTGGGCCTCACCTACTTTCTGTGGGAATGAGTTCCACACGTTTCCCCACCCTCTGGGGGAAGAAATCTCTCCCTCCGACAAGGATTACCCCCTTATCCTCAAACTGTCCCCCTGCTCACCATCATCATAAGACGCGGGAGCGGAACGAGGCCACTCGGCCTATCCAGCCTCTCCCCCATGGCTGATATTTCCCCCATTCTCCTGCCCTTTCCCCCCCCCCGATCCCCTTATTAATCAGGAACCGATCTATCTCTGTCTTCAAGACACTCAGGGACCCGGCCTCCTCTGGGGCAAAGAGTCCCACACATTCCCCCACTCTCTGGGTGAAGAAATCCCCCTCCCCATCTCTGTTTTAAAGGACCGTCCCTTTACCCTGAGGTTGTGCCCTCTCTGGTTCCAGTTTTCCCCACATCCTCTCCCACGTCCCACTCTATCCAGGGCCTCCCTGGAAATTTCAATAAGATCCAACCCCCCCCAACCCCCTCATCCTTCTAAACCCCCAACGAGGACAGACCCAGAGTCCTCAACCCGCTCCTCAAGCTCTTCATTCCAGGGATCGTCCTTGTGAACCTCCCTCTGGACCCTTTCCGAGTCCCGGCACATCCTTCCTGAGATCCGGGGGGACCCAAAACTGCTTCCAAATGGGGGGGGGTCTGACCCAGAGCCTTATCCCCAGCCTCAGAAGTCCTGTACTCTCTCGACACGAGTGCTAACATTACATTTCCCTTCCTCACTGAACCTCCACGTTAACCCGAAGGGAATCTCGGACAAGGATTCCCGAGTTCCTTTCTGTTCCCGATGTCCGAAGCCTTCTCCCCTTTGGAAGATAGTCTATCCCTCCATCCCTCCTCCCAAAGGGAATAACCTCACACTTTCCCCACCTTGTATTCCATCTGCCCCCCCTCTCCGAACCTGCCCCAATCCTTCTCCCGATCCCCCCCTCGACACTACCCGTCCCTCCACAGATCTGCAAACTCAGCAACACTCCCTCCAGACCCTTGGTCTAAAGCGTTAATGTATCGTGTGAAAAGTTCTGGACCCCTGAGGCACACCATCGGGAACATTCTTCCCCAATCCACCCTGTCTAATCCTCTTAGAACTTTGTAAGTTTCTCCTGAGACTCCCTGTCCAGGGAACATAATCCTCACTCACTCACTCACTCATATGACAGACCTGCCATCCCAGGATCCGGCCTGGGAAACCCCTCGCTGCGCTCCCTCTGGAGCAAGGAACGTCCTTTCTCAGATAAGGAGACGAAAACTGCACCCAGTACTCCAGCTGAGGCCTCACCAACACCCTGTACAACATCCCGATCCCGATACTCAAATCCTCTCACTATGGAGGACAAATGAATGGCCTGTTTTCCGAGCTGAATATTAATAAATGTGCCTAAAGTTTATGTAAGGGTGGTCTTACATTAACACAGCAATGAAGTTACAGTGAAAATCCCCGAGAACATAAGAAATAGGAGCAGGAGTCGGCCATCTAGCCCCCCCCTCGAGCCTGCCCCGCCATTCAATAAGATCGTGGCTGATCTGATAGTGGGATCAGTTCCACTTTCCCGCTTTCTCCCCTGTCTATCAGAAACCTATCTACCCGTGACTTCAATATATTCAGCGAGGCAGCCCCCACCACTTCAACGGGCAGAGAATTCCAGAGATTCACCACCCTTTGAGTGAAGAAGTTCCTCCTCAACTCCGTTCTAAACCGCCCCCCCCTTTATCTTGAGGCTGTGCCCCCTAGTCCTACTGTCCTTTCTGAGCGGGAAGAGTCTCTCCACCTCTATCCTATCCATCCCATTCATCATCTTATACGTCTCTATAAGATCCCCCCCCTCATCCTTCTAAACTCCAACGAGTACAGACCCACTCTTCATAGTCCAACCCCCTCATCTCTGGTATCAGCCGAGTGAACCTCCTCTGCACTCCCTCCAAGGCCAAAATATCCTTGCGTAAGTGCGGCGACCAAAACTGCACACAGTACTCCAGCTGCGGCCTCACCAATGCCCTATACAGCTGCAGCAAGACCTCCCTACTTTTATATTCAATCCCCCTCGCTATGAAGGCCAGCATCCCATTCGCCTTCCTGACCACCTGCTGCACCTGTTCGGGGACACTGAGGGAAAATTTAGCACAATGCGCCCCCACCTGCACATCTTCCGGACTGTGGGAGGAAACCGGAGCGCCCGGAGGAAACCCATGCAGACATGGGGAGAATGTACAGACTCTGCACAGACAGTGACCCGAGCCGGGAATCGAACCCGGGTCCCTGGCGCTGTGAGGCAGCGGCGCTAACCCACTGTGCGCTGAGCCGGGAATCGAACCCGGGTCCCTGGCGCTGTGAGGCAGCAGCGCTAACCCACTGTGCGCTGAGCCGGGAATCGAACCCGGGTCCCTGGCGCCGTGAGGCAGCAGCGCTAACCCACTGTGCGCCGAGCCGGGAATCGAACCCGGGTCCCTGGCGCTGTGAGTCAGCAGCGCTAACCCGCTGTGCGCTGAGCCGGGAATCGAACCCGGGTCCCTGGCGCTGCGAGGCAGCAGCGCTAACCCACTGTGCGCTGAGCCGGGAATCGAACCCGGGTCCCTGGCGCTGTGAGTCAGCAGCGCTAACCCGCTGTGCGCTGAGCCGGGAATCGAACCCGGGTCCCTGGCGCTGCGAGGCAGCAGCGCTAACCCACTGTGCGCTGAGCCGGGAATCGAACCCGGGTCCCTGGCGCTGTGAGGCAGCAGTGCTAACCCACTGTGCGCTGAGCCGGGAATCGAACCCGGGTCCCTGGCGCTGTGAGGCAGCAGCGCTAACCCACTGTGCCACCCAGTTAGGAAGGGAAATGTAACGTTAGCACTCGTGTCGAGAGAATACAAGAGCAGAGATGGACTTCTGAGGCTGGGGATAAGGCTCTGGGTCGGACCCCCCCCATTTGGGAGCAGTTTTGGGTCCCCGTATCTCAGGAAGGATGTGCCGGGACTCGGAAAGGATCCAGAGGGAGGTTCACAAGGATGATCCCTGGAATGAAGAGCTTGAGGAGCGGGTTGAGGACTCTGGGTCTGTCCTCGTTGGGGGTTTAGAAGGATGAGGGGAGGGGGGGGGGTTGGATCTTATTGAAACTTCCAGGGAGGCCCTGGATAGAGTGGGATGTGGGAGAGGATGTGGGAAAAACTGGAACCAGAGAGGGCACAACGTCAGGGTAAAGGGACGGTCCTTTAAAACAGAGATGGGGAGGGGGATTTCTTCACCCAGAGAGTGGGGGAATGTGTGGGACTCTTTGTCCCAGAGGAGGCCGGGTCCCTGAGTGTCTTTAAGACAGAGATAGATGGGTTCCTGATTAATAAGGGGATCAGGGGAAAAGGCAGGAGAATGGGGGATGGGGAAAATATCAGCCGTGGGGGAGAGACTCAATGGGCCGAGTGGCCTCATTCTGCTGCTGTATCTTCTGGTACGGGCACTGCCGTGGGATCTGCGATACTGAAGGTGATTCCGAGGCGCACCCATTGAGGTTTCAGTCAACACCTCAACCCACAACAGCCCGTCGAGAGTTCCTTCTCTGTCCCCGAGCCGAGCTGAGAATGCCCTCCCACAGGAATGCTGCCCGTTGAGTTATATTTTTAGCATCCTATTGCGGCTTTTAGTTAACATAAAACCGTATCTGACCCCTCCCTGTGCAATCCTGCTAATATACTTGGTTTATCGTCATCTATAAGGCCACCTTTCGGAGTACAGAGAGCCGTAACCCCATGAGTAACTTCCCAACGTCAACCCTTCAATCTCCACTTCCTTTCTACTCAGAACTTGAACCCCTTCTTAGCAACGCTCGCTAGGAGTTATTCCCCCCAAAATACTTACAGCGCAGAACAAGGCCACTCAGCCCATCTGCAACAGCTCTCCATAAGAGCATCTTTGGGACACTAAGGGACAATTTAGCACGGCCAATCCCCCCTAACCTACACATCTTTGGGACACTAAGGGGCAATTTAGCATGGCCAATCCACCCTAACCTACACATCTTTGGGACACTAAGGGACAATTTAGCACGGCCAATCCCCCCTAACCTACACATCTTTGGGACACTAAGGGACAATTTAGCACGGCCAATCCACCCTAACCTACACATCTTTGGGACACTAAGGGACAATTTAGCACGGCCAATCCACCCTAACCTACACATCTTTGGGACACTAAGGGACAATTTAGCACGGCCAATCCCCCCTAACCTACACATCTTTGGGACACTAAGGGACAATTTAGCACGGCCAATCCATCCTAACCTACACATCTTTGGGACACTAAGGGACAATTTAGCACGGCCAATCCACCCTAACCTACACATCTTTGGACACTAAGGGACAATTTAGCACGGCCAATCCACCCTAACCTACACATCTTTGGGACACTAAGGGACAATTTAGCACGGCCAATCCACCCTAACCTACACATCTTTGGACACTAAGGGACAATTTAGCACGGCCAATCCACCCTAACCTACACATCTTTGGGACACTAAGGGACAATTTAGCACGGCCAATCCACCCTAACCTACACATCTTTGGACACTAAGGGACAATTTAGCACGGCCAATCCACCCTAACCTACACATCTTTGGGACACTAAGGGACAATTTAGCACGGCCAATCCACCCTAACCTACACATCTTTGGACACTAAGGGACAATTTAGCACGGCCAATCCACCCTAAACTACACATCTTTGGACACTAAGGGACAATTTAGCACGGCCAATCCCCCTAACCTACACATCTTTGGACACTAAGGGACAATTTAGCATGGCCAATCCCCCTAACCTACACATCTTTGGACACTAAGGGGTAATTTAGCATGGCCAATCCACCCTAACCTACACATCTTTTGGACTGAGAGAGGAAACCGGAGCACCCGGAGGAAACCCACGCAGACACAAGGAGAATGTACTGACTCCACACAGATAGTGACCCGAGCCGGGAATCGAACCCGGGTCCCTGGCGCTGTGAGGCAGCAGCGCTAACCCACTGTGCGCTGAGCCGGGAATCGAACCCGGGTCCCTGGCGATGTGAGGCAGCAGCGCTAACCCACTGTGCACTGAGCCGGGAATCGAACTCGGGTCCCTGGTGCTGTGAGGCAGCAGCGCTAACCCACTGTGCCACCGTGTCACCATATATGACGATCGTTATTAGTTTAAAGGGTGTTTCACATATGGAATATTCCTCACCAAAACCAGGGTACAGGAATGGAGTCACATACCCACTTCCAGTATCTGTTTTTGATTTTGAAATAGAGAAGTGTCGTGAATGGGATGATGGGAAATACTGTGGGCACTGTGTGGTAACCAGAATGAAACAAACAGCTTCCACCAGTGATGTGAAATACCACGGTTGCTCGACCGGCTATCATTACGGGAATTGTGCTGCCAATTAGATCCAATACTTTCCAACTGGTTGAACAATGAGGTAATCCTTGCCAATCGGGAAGACAGTGGCCTTGGTGGTATTATCGCTGGGCTATTAATCCGGAAACTAATGTCCTAGGGATCCGGGTTCGAATATAAAGGGAGTCGGGAATCCTTGTTCAAGATTCTCTTAAGCTTAACGTGGAGGTTCAGTGAGGAAGGGAAATGTAATGTTCGCATTCGTGTGGAGAGAATACAAGAGCAGGAATGTACTTCTGAGGCAGGATAAGGCTCTGGTCAGAACCCCCCCCCCCATTTGGGAGCAGTTTTGGCCCCCCCACTCCCCCGTATCTGAGGAAGGATGTGCTGGGACTCGGAAAGGGTCCAGAGGGAGGTTCACAAGGACGATCCCTGGAATGAAGAGCTTGAGGAGCGGGTTGAGGACTCTGGGTCTGTCCTCGTTGGGAGTTTAGAAGGATGGCGGGGATCTTACTGAAACTTCCAGGGAGGCCCTGGATAGAGTGGGACGTGGGAGAGGATGTGGGAAAAACTGGAACCAGAGAGGGCACAACCTCAGGGTAAAGGGACGGTCCTTTAAAAC
Source organism: Carcharhinus amblyrhynchos (assembly GCF_965287045.1). Lineage (NCBI taxonomy): Eukaryota > Metazoa > Chordata > Chondrichthyes > Carcharhiniformes > Carcharhinidae > Carcharhinus > Carcharhinus amblyrhynchos. The sequence continues at coordinate 14,863 of NW_027651098.1, forward strand.
AGAGATGGGGAGGGGGATTTCTTCACCCAGAGAGTGGGGAATGTGTGGGGAACTCTTTGCCCCAGAGGAGGCCGGGTCCCTGAGTATCTTTAAGACAGAGATAGATCGGTTCCTGATTAATAAGGGGATCGGGGGGGGGGGGGGGGGGAAAGGCAGGAGAATGGGGGAAATATCAGCCATGGGGGAGAGGCTGGATGGGCCGAGTGGCCTCGTTCCGCTCCCGCGTCTTATGATGATGGTGAAGGGGGGGAGTCCAGAACTCGGACAGTTTGAGGATAAGGGGGTAATCCTTGTCGGAGGGAGAGATTTCTTCCCCCAGAGGGTGGGGGAACGTGTGGAACTCATTCCCACAGAAAGTAGGTGAGGCCCAGAAACATGGGAGAGATTTCGGGAAGGAATTGGATCTCGCTCTTGGGGCTAAAGGGATGGGGGGATATTGGGGGGAGGGGGAAGGGGGGGGCGGATCAGGATATTGAATTCGATGATCCTAATGAATGGGGGATGGGGAGCAGGCTCGATGGGCTGGATGGCCTCGTCCTGCTCCGAGTTCCTATCTTAACTCCGTTGACCCAGTTTGTGTTCCGTGCCTTGTTGGCCAAACTCTGCAAATCAGGCCTTTAATCACCTTTAATAACAACGATTAGACTGTTGGATAATAGTTACCCCGTGACGCGCAAGATCCAATTTGTGGTTTGGAGTGAAATACAAATTAGAAAAAAAAGAAGGGGGCAGCATGGAGAATGTGGGCCGAATGGCCTGTTTCCCAATGCGGTAAACCTCTGTGAGTCTACCCAGATTTGGCAGGGGGGGAAACTCGGAGGACAGAGGACGTAACAGGATGCGGAGAGACGACGCGGTCACCAGGGAAGGGCGTCAGAACCAGGAGGAGTAGGCCATTCGGCCCCTCGAGGCCTGCTCCCCCGTTCGATGGCTGATCTCTTCGTGGACTCAGCTCCCCTTACCCCCCCCCCCCTCCATCCCGCTCCCCGCTCCCCCTAATTCCTTCACTGTTCAAAATCGACCTATCCTTGTCTTAAAAAACATTCAATGAGGGAGCCTCAACTGGGCCTGGGGTTCCACAGATTCCCAACCCTTTGTGTGAAGAAGTTCCTCCTCAACTCAGTCCGAAATCTGCTCCCCCTTATTTTGAGGCCATGCCCCCTAGTTCTAGTTTCACCCCCCAGTGGAAACAACTCCCCTCCTTCTATCTTATCCATTCCCTTCATCATCTTATATGTTTCTATAAGATCTCCCCCTCATTCTTCTCAATTCCAATGAGTCTAGCCCCAGTCTCTCCTCATCATCCAACCCTCCGGAATCAACCTAGTGAATCTCCTCTGCCCCCCCCTCCAGTGCCAGTCTATCCTTTCTCAAGTAAGGAGACCAAAACTGTACACAGTACTCCAGGTGTGGCCTCACCAGCACCTTATCAGCTGCGACATAACCTCGCTGTTTTTAAACTCCATCCCTCTCGCAACGGAGGACAAAAATTCCCTTTCCCTCCTCCGTTCCCTCCTGCAAACCAACTCCGTGTGATTTGAGATGCTTGTTACCCCTCAATCCAGGCCCAGTCTGCACTCTGGATAGTTCAGTGCTGCCAGGAACAGATCTCGTTCCACCGCACATTTACAGAGTAAAATTACAACCAAATTTCCCCAGTTTATCAAATCCTCACTCTGCACTCCCCCCTCCCTATCTCTGTAACCCCCCCTCCAGCTCCCTACACCCCCTCCCCATCTCTGTAACCTCCTCCAGCCCCCCTACACCCCCACCCTATCTCTGTAACCCCCCCTCCAGCTCCCTACCCCCCCTCCCTATCTCTGTAACCCCCTCCAGCCCCCTACACCTCCTCCCCATCTCTGTAACCTCCTCTACACCCCCTCCCTATCTCTGTAACCTCCTCTACACCCCCTCCCTATCTCTGTAACCTCCTCCAGCCCCCCTACACCCCCTCCCTATCTCTGTAACCTCCTCCAGCCCCCCTCCCTATCTCTGTAACCTCCTCCAGCCCCCCTCCCTATCTCTGTAACCTCCTCCAGCCCCCCCCTACACCCCCTCCCTAAGGATGTGGGGGGGACCTTATTGAAACTTCCAGGGAGGCCCTGGATAGAGTGGGACGTGGGAGAGGATGTGGGAAAAACTGGAACCAGAGAGGGCACAACCTCAGGGTAAAGGGACGGTCCTTTAAAACAGAGATGGGGAGGGGGATTTCTTCACCCAGAGAGTGGGGAATGTGTGGGGAACTCTTTGCCCCAGAGGAGGCCGGGTCCCTGAGTGTCTTTAAGACAGAGATAGATCGGTTCCTGATTAATAAGGGGATCGGGGGGGGGAAAGGCAGGAGAATGGGGGAAATATCAGCCATGGGGGAGAGACCCGATGGGCTGAATGGCCTCGTTCTGCACCGATGTGTTACAGTCTTATCTTACACTCGAACATAAGAAATAGGAGCAGGAGTAGGCCATCTGGCCCTTCGAGCCTGCCCCGCCATTCAATAAGATCATGGCTGATCTGTCGTGGCTCAGTTCCACATTCCCGCCCTCTCCCCATAACCCTTAATCCCCTCTCTTATCAAAAACCCATCAACCCGCTTCTTAAAAATATTTAGCGAGGCAGCCTCCACCACTTCAACGGGCAGAGA
>NW_027651099.1:0-24217 GCF_965287045.1 Carcharhinus amblyrhynchos
ACCCCTAACATCACTTCTGTACTTACCTCCCCGCACCTTAAATCTGTGTCCTCTCGTAACGACCATTTCAACCCGGGGAAATACCCTCTGAGAATCCACTCTATCTTTTCCTCTCAACATTTTATAAACTTCTATCAGGTCGCCTCTCAACCTTCGTCTCTCCAGGGAAAAGAGACCCAGCTCCCTCAACCTATCTTCATAAGGCATGCCTCCCAATCCAGGCAACATCCTTGTAAATCTCCTCTGTACCCTCTCAATAGCTTCCACATCCTTCCTGTAGTGAGGCAACCAGAACTGTGCACAGTACTCTAAATGAGGCCTGACAAGGGTCTTATAAAGTTGGTCTTATAAAGGGTCTTATATAAATGATTTGGAGGAAAATGTAACTGGATTGATTAGTAAGTTTGCGGACGACACAAAGGTTGGTGGATTTGTGGATAGCGATGAGGACTATCAGAGGATACAGCAGGATATAGATCAGTTGGAGACTTGGACGGAGAGATGGCAGATGGAGTTTAATCTGGACAAATGTGAGGTAATGTATTTTGGAAGGTCTAATACAGATAGGAAATATACAGTAAATGGCAGAACCCTTAAGAGTATTGATAGACAGAGGGATCTGGGTGTACAGGTACACAGGTCACTGAAAGTGGCAATGCAGGTGGAGAAGGTAGTTAAGAAGGCACACGGCATGCTTGCCTTCATCGGCTGGGGCACTGAGTTTAAAAATTGGCAAGTCATGTTGCAGCTTTATAGAACCTTAGTTAGGCTGCACTTGGAATATAATGTTCAATTCTGGTCACCACACTATCAGAAGGATGTGGAGGCTTCGGAGAGGGTACAGAAAGATTTACCAGGATGTTGCCTGGTATGGAGGGCATTAGCTATGAGGAGAGGTTGGAGAAACTTGGTTTGTTCTCACTGGAACGATGGAGGTTGAGGGGAGACCTGATAGAAGTCGACAAGATTACGAGAGGCATGGACAGAGTGGATAGTCAGAAGCTTTTTCCCCAGGGTGGAAGAGTCAATTACTGGGGGCACAGGTTTAAGGTGCGAGGGGCAAGGTTTAAAGGAGATGTACGAGGCAGATTTTTTACACAGAGGGTGGTGGGTGTCTTGTTGCCGGGGGAGGGAGTGGAAGCGGATACGATAGTGACTTTTAAGGGGCGTCTGGACAAATCCATGAATAGGATGGGAATAGAGGGATACGGTCCCCGGAAGGAGAGGGGGTTTTAGTTCAGTCGGGGGCAGTATGGTCGGTGCAGGATTGGAGGGGCCGAAGGGCCTGTCCCTGAGCTGGAATTTTCTTTGTTCTTTGATCCTGGCTGGTGCGATTGTGGTTTATCTGGGTGAGATTGAGCTTTATCTGTTTAGGAATGGGGATTGTCTAGGTGGGGATCAGGGATTATCTGGATGGAAATGGGTTTATCCGTGTTGATGTGTAACTGAGGTGACCGATACTGCCTAGAGTTTAGACGATATGAGACTCAGATGGCCGGTATCTCCAGACGAAGATATAACTTCATTTAAAGTAGCAGCTACCCGGAGTTCATCAAAGGTTTCAGTATCTCTGACATCGAGCAGCAGAACCTCACCAACATTTACAATTGAAAACACATTTATTTTAATCAATCAGTAACTTTAAATCACTCATCTTCAGGATACACAAATCAACAATTTGCCTGTAAAATATTTTAGCCAATTGCATCCCACTTTGCAGCCTAATGATATTTTATTAGTCCATAAAATCCGGATGCTAACTCCTGTCTTGGCTGACCCCACTCACCGGTTGCCTAGTAGCCTAAGGTGGTCAGTCCAGAGTTCAAATAAATGTTCTCATGTGTTCCCTTATAGGTCACTGTCTAACCAGAGTAACCTGTGACACCATACCTGGGCACTAGCCCATCTCGCCTGGACAGTAAATAAACCCTCTTCATCAAATATGATTAAGTGTTCTAAACATTCTCCCATCCAAACATTTACTGATAAAACTTGCATATTTCCAAGGCCTGAATATTCTTTCACAATATGGCTTTTTACCATGATGCCTTGCATTAAAATGTTTTTTGACTGATATTCCCAATTACAACGTCTCTGGGTAGCGATTTACTCTTTATTCAGAGGGTAGTAAGGTCGTGGAATGCCCTGCCTGCAGCAGTTGTGGACTCGCCAACTTTAAGGGCGTTCAAATGGTCAGTGGATAGGCATATGGATAACATTGGAATAGTTTAGGTTAGAGGGTCATTAGATTGGTTCCACTGGTCGGCGCAACATCGAGGGCCGAAGGGCCTGTACTGCGCTGGAATGTTCTATGTTCAATCACTCGTTTCAATCAATTCCTGCATCCTGTATGTGTAAACTGCTTCTCGTTAACTCCTAATCCTATTTTAAAAGTTATTTAGCTGAATGATGCGCGTTCTGTCAGTGCCTCAATGTTGACTGGTGTAAAATCCTTACCAACCCCATTCTGGCCATGGGCTCGTCCAATACGAGGGCAGTGAAGAAGATGATGAGCTTCTTAATTCCCCCTTCAGTGGGTGTTAAAGGGAATTTTCCGGATCTTCCCGTTGCTTGCATGTCCAGTAATATCCCCATCCCGTTCCAGAGGCATCACATTTAAAGGAACCACGATCGGCATGGCAGCATTGGAGGGAATGTGTTCCTCGGATAGCTCAGCAGGAGTTACCATGGTGAGATATTTACCCGGGGGGGGGAGTAACCGCGCCGGGGGGGGGGGAGTAACCGCGGTGAGATAGTTACCCGGGGGGGGGGGGGGGAGTAACCGCGGTGAGATAGTTACCCGTGGGGGGGGGTCAGCAGGGATAGGGTTAGTGAGGCGGGGTCACGGAGGGGACAGTGGAGGGATCAGTGGGTGGTCACCAGGGGGTCAGTGGGGGAGGGGGGTCAGTGGGGGAGGGGGGTCAGTGGGGGGTGGGCGTCAGTGGGGAAGGGGGCCAGTGGGGGAGGGGGTCAGTGGGGGTCAGTGGGGAGGGCGTCAGTGGGGGAGGGGGTCAGTGGGGGAGGGGGTCAGTGGGGGAGGGGGTCAGTGGGGGAGGGGGTCAAGTGTGGGGGGGGGGTCAGTGGGGGTGGGGGGGTCAGTTGGGGGGGTCAGGGCTGGGGGGGTGTCAGTTGGGGGGGTCAGTGGGGGTGGGGGTCAGTTGGGGGGTCAGTGGGGGAGGGGGTCAGTGGGTGAGGGGGTCAGTGGGGGAGGGGGTCAAGTGTGGGTGGGGGTCAGTTGGGGGGGTCAGTGGGGGGGTGTCAGTTGGGGGGGTCAGTGGGGGTGGGGGTCAGTTGGGGGGGTCAGTGGGGGGTGTCAGTTGGGGGGGTCAGTAGGGGGGGTCAGTGGGGGTGGGGGTCAGTGGGGTGGGGTCAGTGGGGGTGGGGGTCAGGGGTGGGGGTCAGTGGGGGGGGGTCAGTGGGGGTGGGGGTCAGTGGGGGGGTTAGTGGGGGTCAGTGGGGGTGGGGGGTCAGTGGGGGGGTGGGGGGTCAGTGGGGGGGTGTCAGTGGGGGGTGGGGGTCAGTGGGGGGGGGCGGTCAGTGGGGGGGGTGTCAGTGGGGGGTGGGGGTCAGTGGGGGTGGGGGGGTCAGTGGGGGTGGGGGGTCAGTGGGGGTGGGGGGTCAGTGGGGGAGGGGGTCAGTGGGGGTGGGGGGGTCAGTGGGGGTGGGGGGTCAGTGGGGGAGGGGGTCAGTGGGGGAGGGGGTCAGTGGGGGAGGGGGTCAGTGGGTGAGGGGGTCAGTGGGGGGTGTCAGTTGGGGGGGTCAGTGGGGGGGGGGTCAGTGGGGGAGGGGGTCAGTGGGGGAGGGGGTCAGTGGGGGTGGGGGGGTCAGTGGGGGTGGGGGGTCAGTGGGGGTGGGGGGGTCAGTGGGGGTGGGGGGGTCAGTGGGGGAGGGGGTCAGTGGGGAGGGGGTCAGTGGGGGGTGGGGGGTCAGTGGGGAGGGGGTCAGTGGGGGAGGGGGTCAGTGGGGGAGGGGGTCAGTGGGGGGGGTGTCAGTGGGGGGTGGGGGGTCAGTGGGGGAGGGGGTCAGTGGGGAGGGGGTCAGTGGGGGGGTGTCAGTGGGGGGTGGGGGGTCAGTGGGGGAGGGGGTCAGTGGGGGAGGGGGTCAGTGGGGGGGTGTCAGTGGGGGGGGGTCAGTGGGGGGTGGGGGGTCAGTGGGGGAGGGGGTCAGTGGGGGAGGGGGTCAGTGGGGGAGGGGGTCAATGGGGGTGGGGGTCAGTTGGGGGGTCAGTGGGGGAGGGGGTCAGTGGGGGAGGGGGTCAGTGGGGGAGGGGGTCAGTGGGGGGGGGGGTCAGTGGGGGGGGGGGGGGGCGGTCAGATTTTTGAAGCCTTTCTCCATGTTGTGGCTCCAGAGCAGTTGATTGGTTCTGATTCCTCCCCAGGATCATTCGGCTCCTGCGATTGGTGCAGCTGCGACGATGGCTCACGAGATTGGACACAACTTTGGAATGAGGCATGATGGTCCACATTGCTGTGTCCAACCCACAGCCCAACAGGGGGGCTGCATCATGGCGGCTGCAACAGGGTCAGAACCTTCCCCTGAGCCTCAACACTGACCGGGAACCCAGCCCCGGACACCGAGCCCGGACACCGAGCCCGGACACCGAGCCCGGACACCGAGCCCGACCCTGACCCCGGACACCGAGCCCGGACACCGAGCCCGGACACCGAGCCCGACCCTGACCCCGGACACCGAGCCCGGACACCGAGCCCGACCCTGACCCCGGACACCGAGCCCGGACACCGAGCCCGGACACCGAGCCCGACCCTGACCCCGGACACCGAGCCCGGACACCGAGCCCGACCCTGACCCCGGACACCGAGCCCGGACACCGAGCCCGACCCTGACCCCGGACACCGAGCCCGACCCTGACCCCGGACACCGAGCCCGACCCTGACCCCGGACACCGACCCCGGACACCGAGCCCGGACACCGAGCCCGGACACTGAGCCCGACCCTGAGCCCGGACACCGAGCCCGGACACCGAGCCCGACCCTGACCCCGGACACTGACCCCGGACACCGAGCCCGGACACCGAGCCCGGACACCGAGCCCGACCCTGACCCTGCACACTGACCCCGGCCCCGGACACTGACCCTGGCCCCGGACACTGACCCCGGCCCCGGACACTGACCCTGACCCCGGCCCCGGACACCGACCCTGACCCCGGCCCCTGACCCCAAACCCTGGCCCTGGACACCGACCCCAAACCTCGCCCCTGGACACTGACCCTGAACCCAAGTCCTGACATAAGAACTGGGAGCAGGAGTCGGCCATCTGCTCCCTCGATCCTGCTCCGCCATTCAATAAGACCATGGCTGATCTTTTCATGGACTCAGCCCCACTTACCCACCCGCTCACCATAACCCTTAATTCCTTCACTGTTCAAAAATGTATCTATCCTTGCCTTAAAAACATTCAATGAGGGAGCCTCAACTGCTTCACTGGACAGGGAATTCCACAGATTCACAACCCTTTGTGTGAAGAAGTTCCTCCTCAACTCAGTCCTAAATCTGCTTCCCCTTATTTTGAGGCTATCCCCCCTAGTTCTAGTTTCACCCACCAGTGGAAACAACTTCCCTGCTTCTATCTTATCGATTCCCTTCATAATCTTATATGTTTCTATAAGATTTCCCCTCATTCTTCTGAATTCCAATGAGTATATCCCCAGTCTACTCAGTCTCTCCTCATAATCCAACCCTCTCAACTCCAGAATCAACCTAGTGAATCTCCTCTGCACCCCCTCCAGTGCCAGTATATCCTTTCTCAAGTAAGGAGACCAAAACTGTACACAGTAACTCCAGGTGTGGCCTCACCAGCACCTTATACAGCTGCAACATAACCTCGCTGTTTTTAAACTCCATCCCTCTCGCAATGAAGGATAAAATACCATTTACCTTCTTCATTACCTGCTGTATCTGCAAACCAACTCCTTGTGATTCCTGCACAAGGACACCCAGGTCCCTCTGCACAGCAGCTTGCTGCAATCTTTTACCATTTAAATAATAGTCCATTTTGCTGTTATACCAAAATGGATACCTCACATTTACCAACATTGTACTCCATCTGTCAGACCCTCACCCACTCACTGAGACTATCTATATCCCTTTGCAGACTTTCAGCATCCTCTGCACACTTTGCTCTGCCTCCCATCTTAGTGTCATCTGTGAATTTTGACACACTACACTTGATCCCTCACTCCAAATTATCAATGTAAATCGTAAACAATTGTGGTCCCAACATTGATCCCTGAGGCACACCACTAGTCACTGATCACCAAGCAGAAAAACACCCATTTACCCCCACTCTTTGCTTTCTGTTAGTTAACCAATCCTCTATCCTCGTAACACTGTGCACCTTTAGAACATAGAACATAGAACATTACAGCGCAGAACAGGCCCTTCGGCCCACGATGTTGCGCCGACCAGTTAAAAAACAATGACCCTCTAACCTAAACCAATCCCTTTTCGTCCATAAACCTATCCACGGATCTCTTAAACGCCCCCAAACTAGGCGCATTTACAACTGCAGCAGGCAGGGCATTCCAATCCCTCACCACCCTCTGGGTAAAGAACCTACCCCTGACATCCGTCCTATAACTACCCCCCCTTAATTTAAAGCTATGCCCCCTCGTGCTAGCTTTCTCCATCTGAGGAAAAAGGCTATCACTGTCCACCCTATCTAAACCTCTAATCATCTTATATGTTTCAATAATATCCCCTCTTAGCCACCTTCTTTCTAGTGAAAACAACCTCAAATCCCTCAGTCTCTCCTCATAGGACCTCCCCTCTACACCAGGCAACATCCTGGTAAACCTCCTCTGCACCCTGTCCAATGCCTCCACATCCTTCCTGTAATGTGGGGACCAGAACTGCACACAATACTCCAAGTGCGACAGCACCAGAGTTGTGTACAGTTGCAACATGACGCTGCGACTCCTAAATTCAATCCCCCTACCAATAAACGCCAAGACACTGTATGCCTTCTTAACAACCTTATCCACTTGATTCCCAACTTTCAGGGATCTATGTACACATACACCTAGATCCCTCTGTTCATCCACACTATTCAAAGTCCTCCCGTTAGCCCTATACTCGACACATCTGTTATTCCTACCAAAGTGAATCACCTCACACTTCTCCGCATTAAACTCCATCCGCCACCTCTCAGCCCAGCTCTGCAACCTGTCTAAGTCTCCCTGCAAACTATGACACCCTTCCTCACAATCTACCACACCACCGACTTTGGTGTCATCAGCAAATTTACTAATCCACCCAACTATACCCTCATCCAGATCATTAATAAAGATTACAAACAGCAGTGGCCCCAAAACAGATCCCTGAGGCACACCACTCGTAACCGAACTCCATGACGAATATTTACCATCAACCACCACCCTCTGTCTCCTATCTGCTAGCCAATTCCTGATCCAATTACCTAGATTACCCTCAATCCCATACATCTGCATTTTCTGCAGAAGCCTTCCATGGTGAACCTTATCGAACGCCTTACTAAAATCCATATATACCACGTCAACTGCCTTACCCCCATCCACCTCTTTGGTCACTTTCTCAAAAAACTCAATAAGGTTAGTAAGGCACGACCTACCCGCTACAAAACCATGCTGACTATCTCCAATCAATTCATTACTCTCCAAATAACTATAAATCCTATCCCTAATAATTTTTTCTAAAACCTTGCCCACAACAGAAGTAAGACTCACCGGTCTATAATTCCCGGGGAAGTCTCTGTTCCCCTTCTTAAACAATGGGACAACATTCGCTAACCTCCAATCTTCCAGTACTATACCAGAGGCCAACGACGACCTGAAGATCAGAGCCAGAGGCTCTGCAATCACCTCTCTTGCCTCCCAGAGAATCCTAGGGTAAATCCCATCCGGACCAGGGGACTTATCTATTTTCAAACCCTCCAGAATATCCAGCACATCCCCCTTATCAACTGCAATACTTTCTATTTTACACCCCTGTAACCCAGTGTTCTCCTCAGCTATATTCATGTCCCCCTGCATGAACACCGAAGAGAAATATTGGTTCAATGCCTCACCAATCTCTTCCGGTTCCACACACAATTTCCCTCTACTGTCTGTAACTGGCCCTAACCTTGCCCTAACCAACCTTCTGTTCTTGACATACCTATAGAACACCTTAGGATTCTCCTTAACCCTATCAGCCAAAGTCTTCTCATGTCCTCTTTTAGCCCTTCTTAACTCACTCTTCAACTCCCTCCTAGCCAATCTAAAGCTTTCTAATGCACTACCTGAGCCCTCAAGTCTCATCCGAACATAAGCCTCCTTTTTCTTCCTAACCAACGAATCAACTTTTTTGGTGCACCACGGTTCCCTAGCCCTACCAATTCCTCCTTGCCTGACAGGGACATACCTATCACGGACTCGCAGTAGCTGCTCCTTGAAAAAACTCCACATTTCGGACGTTCCCAGTCCCTGTAATCTCCTAGTCCAACCTATGCTTCCTAATTCACTCCTAATAGCCTCATAATTACCCTTACCCCAGCTAAAACTACTGACCCGAGGTTCATGCCTATCCCTTTCCATCACTAAGGTGAACGTAACCGAATTGTGGTCACTATCACCAAAATGCACACCAACTTCCAAGTCTAGCACCTGGTCTGGCTCATTTCCCAGCACCAAATCCAATATAGCCTCACCTCTAGTTGGCCTATCTACATACTGAGTCAAAAAACCTTCCTGCATGCTTTGTACAAAAACTGACCCCTCTAACGAGCTAGAGCTATAGCAATTCCAATCAATATTAGTAAAGTTAAAGTCCCCCATAACAATTACCCTATTACTTTCACTCCTAACCAGGATCGTCTCCGCAATCCTTTCCTCAACCTCTCTAGAACTTTTAGGAGGTCTATAAAAGACTCCCAACAGGGTGACCTCTCCTCTCCTATTTCTAATCTCAACCCATACTACCTCAACAGACAAGTCCTCATCAAACTTCCTCTCTGACACTGTGATACAATCCTTGACTAATAATGCTACCCCTCCCCCCCTTCTACCTCCTTCTCTACTCCGACTAAAGCATTTGAACCCCGGGACCTGCAACAACCATTCCTGACCCTGCTCTATCCATGTCTCTGAAATGGCCACAACATCAAAGTCCCAGGTACTGATCCACGCTGCAAGTTCATCCACTTTATTGCGAATACTCCTCGCATTAAAGTATACGCATTTCAAACCCTGCTCCGCCCCACCCCCACGATGCTGTGCATTGCAGTCCCCATCTATGCCCCCCTCACTTTCACCCCCTCTACCCAGGATCCCACCCCCCCCTCCGAATCAGTTTAAACCTCCCTGCATAGCCTTTGCAAATTTACCCCCCAGGATATTGGTCCCCCTCTGATTCAGGTGTAGACCATCACTCTTATAGAGGTCCCACCTTCCCCAGAATGAGCCCCAATTGCTCAAGTACCTGAACCCCTCCCTCCTGCACCATCCCCTCAGCCACGAGTTCAAACTTTCCCTCTCTCTGTTCCTCTCTAAACTATCCCGTGGCACAGGCAAGAATCCGGAGATAACCACTCTGTCTGACTTGGCCTTTAGTTTCCACCCCAACTCCATAAATCTCTGCTTAATATCCCCTTCCCTTAACCTCCTTTATCTTATGTAGCAGTATTTGGTGCAGCATCTTATCAAATGCCTTGTGGAAATCCAGATACACCACATCCACAGGTTCCCCACTGTCCACTGCACATGTAATGTTCTCAAAGAATTCCACCAAATTAGTCAAACATGACCTACCCTTCATGAACCCATTCTGCACCTTGCCAATCGGACAATTTATATCCAAATACAGACCCCAAACACCAACCCTAAGCACGAATGGGGCGCCTGTGTCAGTGAGGCAGGAGTTTGTCTCTGGGGGTGGGGAGTCTGTCTCTGTCACTGAGGGAAAGGGTTGTTTGTCTGTCACTGAGGGTGGGTGTTTGTCTGTCAGGATGGGGTTGGTCTGTGTCTCTGAGGGTGGGGGTGTGCCTTTGTCACTGAGGGTGGGGTTTGTCTGTGTCACTGAGGGTGGGGTTGGTCTGTGTCACTGAGGGTGGGGTTTGTCTGTGTCTCTGAGGGTGGGGTTGGTCTGTGTCTCTGAGGGTGGGGTTGGTCTGTGTCTCTGAGGGTGGGGTTTGTCTGTGTCTCTGAGGGTGGGGTTGGTCTGTGTCTCTGAGGGTGGGGTTTGTCTGTGTCTCTGAGGGTGGGGTTTGTCTGTGTCTCTGAGGGTGGGGTTGGTCTGTGTCACTGAGGGTGGGGTTGGTCTGTGTCTCTGAGGGTGGGGTTTGTCTGTGTCTCTGAGGGTGGGGTTGGTCTGTGTCTCTGAGGGTGGGGTTGGTCTGTGTCTCTGAGGGTGGGGTTTGTCTGTGTCTCTGAGGGTGGGGGTTGTGTCTCTGAGGGTGGGGTTTGTCTGTGTCTCTGAGGGTGGGGCTTCTCTGTATCCTGTTCCTGTACAGACTGTAATCCATGTCCTTGTCTTGTAGACACCCATTCCCGAGAGTGTTCAGCTCCTGTAGCCAGCTGGATTTGCGGCAGTATTTTGGGAAGGGAGGTGGAATGTGCCTCTTTAATTTGCCAGACCCAAAGAGAATGTACGGAGCTCACAGCTGTGGTAACGGATACGTGGAGGATAATGAGGAATGCGACTGTGGGAGTGTCGAGGTGAGAACCTTTCTCCCAGTGACAGGAACGCCCTGGAAAATTGTCTGGGTTTACTGGAATGGGTGTAAACTGAGAGAGGGATACTCAGCGAGACCTTGGAGTCCTCGTACACCATTCGCTGAGAGTAAGCGCGCAGGTACAGCAGGCAGTAAAGAAGGTAAATGGTATGATGGTCTTCATAGTGAGAGGATGTGAGGACAGGGATACAAATGTTTCCTCACTCTCCCATCCCGACACACAGTCTAGAACATAGAACATTACAGCGCAGAACAGGCCCTTCGGCCCACAATGTTGCACCGACCAGTTACAAAACAATGACCCACTAGCCTAAACCAAACCCTTTCCATCCATAAACCTATCCACGGATCTCTTAAACGCCCCCAAACTAGGCGCATTTACAACTGCAGCAGGCAGGGCATTCCAATCCCTCACCACCCTCTGGGTAAAGAACCTACCCCTGACATCCGTCCTATAACTACCCCCCCTTAATTTAAAGCCATGCCCCCTCGTGCTAGCTTTCTCCATCCGAGGAAAAAGGCTATCACTGTCCACCCTATCTAAACCTCTACTCATCTTATATGTTTCAATAAGATCCCCTCTTAGCCGCCTTCTTTCCAGCGAAAACAACCCCAAATCCCTCAGTCTCTCCTCATAGGACCTCCCCTCCATACCAGGCAACATCCTGGTAAGCCTCCTCTGCACCCTCTCCAAAGCCTCCACGTCCTTCCTGTAATGTGGGGACCAGAACTGCACACAGTACTCCAAGTGCGGCCGCACCAGAGTTGTGTACAGTTGCAACATGACGCTGCGACTCCTAAATTCAATCCCCCTACCAATAAACGCCAAGACACCGTATGCCTTCTTAACAACCTTATCTACTTGATTCCCAACTTTCAGGGATCTATGTACACATACACCTAGATCCCTCTGTTCATCCACACTATTCAGAGTCCTCCCGTTAGCCCTATACTCTACACATCTGTTATTCCTACCAAAGTGAATGACCTCACACTTTTCCACATTAAACTCCATCCGCCACCTCTCGGCCCAGCTCTGCAACTTGTCTAAGTCTCTCTGTAAACTATGACACCCTTCCTCACAATCTACCACACCTCCGACTTTGGTGTCATCAGCAAATTTACTAATCCACCCAACTATACCCTCATCCAGATCATTAATAAAAATTACAAACAGCAGTGGCCCCAAAACAGATCCCTGAGGCACACCACTCGTAACCGAACTCCATGACGAATATTTACCATCAACCACCACCCTCTGTCTCCTATCTGCTAGCCAATTCCTGATCCAATTACCTAGATTACCCTCAATCCCATACATCTGCATTTTCTGCAGAAGCCTTCCATGGTGAACCTTATCAAACGCCTTACTAAAATCCATATATACCACGTCAACTGCCTTACCCCCATCCACCTCTTTGGTCACTTTTTCAAAAAACTCAATAAGGTTAGTAAGGCACAACCTACCCTCCACAAAACCATGCTGACTATCTCCAATCAATTCATTACTCTCTAAATAACTATAAATCCTATCCCTAATAATTTTTTCTAATACTTTGCCCACAACAGAAGTAAGACTCACCGGTCTATAATTCCCGGGGAAGTCTCTGTTCCCCTTCTTAAACAATGGGACAACATTCGCTATCCTCCAATCCTCTGGCACTATACCTGTGACCAACGATGACCTGAAGATCAGAGCCAGAGGCTCTGCAATCACCTCTCTTGCCTCCCAGAGAATCCTAGGGTAAATCCCATCCGGCCCAGGGGACTTATCTATTTTCAAACCCTCAAGAATATCCAGCACATCCTCCTTATCAACTGCAATACTATCCAGTTTACAACCCTGTAACCCAGTGTTCTCCACAGCTACATTTATGTCTCCCTGCGTGAATACCGAAGAGAAATATTGGTTCAATGCCTCTCCAATCTCTTCCGGTTCCACACACAACTTCCCACTGCTGTCTCTGACTGGTTGGGCCGAAGGGCCTGTTTCCCGTGCTGTGTTGTTCTTTGTTCTTTGTTCTAGCACCTGGTCTGGCTCATTTCCCAGCACCAAATCCAATATAGCCTCACCTCTAGTTGGCCTATCTACATACTGAGTCAAAAAACCTTCCTGCACGCTTTGTGTAAAAACTGACCCCTCTAACGAGCTAGAGCTATAGCAATTCCAATCAATATTAGTAAAGTTAAAGTCCCCCATGACAATTACCCTATTACTTTCACTCCTAACCAGGATCGTCTCCGCAATCCTTTCCTCAACCTCTCTAGAACTTTTAGGAGGTCTATAACAGACTCCCAACAGGGTGACCTCTCCTCTCCTATTTCTAATCTCCGCCCATACTACCTCAACAGACAAGTCCTCATCAAACTTCCTCTCTGACACTGTAATACAGTCCCTGACCAATAATGCTACCCCTCCCCCCCTTCTACCTCCTTCTCTACTCCGACTGAAGCATTTGAACCCCGGGACCTGCAACAACCATTCCTGTCCCAAACTACACTACAGCACGAACAGGCCCTTCGGCCCACAAGTTGCGCCGATCATATCCATACCTACCAATCCATAGACCTATCTATAACCCCCAATCCCATTAGATCCCATGTACTCATCCAGAAGTCTTTTAAAAGACCCCAGCGAGTTCGCCTCCACCACCACTGACGGCAGCCGATTCCATTCACTCACCACCCTCTGAGTGAAAAACTTACCCCTGACATCTCCTCTGTACTTGCTTCCCAGCACCTTAAACCTGTGTCCTCTCGTAGCGACCATTTCAGCCCTGGGAAATAGCCTCTGAGAATCCATCCTATCTATTCCTCTCAACATTTTATAAACCTCTATCAGGTCGCCTCTCAACCTTCATCTCTCCAGGGAGAAGAGACCCAGCTCCCTCAACCTATCTTCATAAGGCATGCCTCCCAATCCAGGCAACATCCTTGTAAATCTGCTCTGCACCCTCTCAATAGCTTCCACATCCTTCCTGTAGTGAGGCGACCAGAACTGCGCACAGTACTCCAAGTGGGGTCTGACAAGGGTCTTATGAAGTTGCAGCATTACCTCCCGACTCCTAAACTCAATCCCTCGATTAATGAAGGCCAGTACACCATACGCCTTCTTGACCACATCCCCAACCTGCGAGGCCGATTTAAGAGTCCGATGGACCTGGACCCCAAGATCCTTAAGAACATAAGAACATCAGAAATAGGAGTAGGAGTAGGCCATCCAGCCCTTCGAGCCTGCCCCGCCATTCAATAAGATCATGGCTGATCTGTCGTGTCTCAGTTCCACTTTCCCACCCTCTCCCCATAACCCTTAATCCCCTCGCTTATCAAAAACCCATCAACCCACGTCTTAAAAATATTTAGCGAGGCAGCCTCCACCACTTCAACGGGCAGAGAATTCCAGAGATTCACCACTCTTTGAGTGAAGAAGTTCCTCCTCAACTCCGTTCTAAACCGCCCCCCCCTTTATCTTGAGGCTGTGCCCCCTAGTCCTACTGTCCTTTCTGAGCGGGAAGAGTCTCTCCACCTCTATCCTATCCATCCATTCATCATCTTATACGTCTCAATGAGATCTCCCCTCATTCTTCTAAACTCTAACGAGTACAAGCCTAGTTTATTCAGCCTCTCCTCATAGCTCAACCCCCTCAACTCCGGTATCAGCCTAGTAAACCTCCTCTGCACTCCCTCCAAGGCCAAAATATCCTTGCGTAAGTGTGGCGACCAAAACTGCACACAGTACTCCAGCTGCGGCCTCACCAATGCCCTATACAGCTGCAGCAAGACCTCCCTACTTTTATATTCAATCCCCCTCGCTATGAAGGCCAGCATCCCATTCGCCTTCCTGACCACCTGCTGCACCTGCAAGCTGGGTTTTTGCGACTCATGCACAAGGACCCCGAGGTCCCTCTGCACCGTCGCCTGCTGCAGTTTTTCGCCCCGTAAGTAATAGTCCTTCCTCCCATTCTTCCTACCAAAGTGGACCACCTCACACTTGCCAACATTAAATTCCATTTGCCATTTCCTGGCCCATTCGCCCAGCCTATCTAGATCCTTCTGCAGACTCTCCACACCCTCCGCACAATTTGCCGTTCCCCCAATCTTGGTGTCATCAGCAAATTTCGACACCCTGCACTCGGTTCCCTCCTCCAGATCATCTATATAAATGGTAAAAAGCTGAGGCCCCAGCACCGACCCCTGGGGCACTCCACTAGTCACCATCCGCCAATCCGAATAGCACCCACTGACCCCCACTCTCTGCCTCCTATTTGACAACCAATCCTCTATCCACGCTAACACCCTACCCCCAACTCCATGTCCCTCGACCTTCTGCAATAACCTCTTGTGAGGTACCTTGTCAAACGCCTTCTGAAAATCAAGAAAGACCACATCCACTGGCTCTCCTCTATCCACCGCCCTAGACACATCCTCATAGAACTCCAGTAAATTTGTCAGACACGACTTCCCTTTAACGAAACTGTGCTGCGTCTGCTCTATCAAACAATTCTCCTCAAGATGCCTCGCTGTTTTCTCCTTGATGACGGATTCTAACATTTTACTTACAACAGACGTTAAACTAACCGGCCTATAATTCCCTGCCTTTTGCCTGGCACCCTTCTTAAACAACAGCGTAACATTAGCCGTTTTCCAATCTTCTGGCACTTCCCTGGAATCCAGCGACGTCTGGAAAATAACCACCAAGGCATCCACTATCACCTCCGCCATTTCTTTCAGAACCCTCGGATGCATTCCATCTGGTCCTGGGGACTTGTCCACAATCAGTCCCTCCAGTCTGTCGAGCACCACCTCTCTAGTAACAATAATGTCATTGAGACCCTCCAGTCCTACCACCTTTCCATCGCTAACACCCGGTAAATTATTCACGTCCTCCTCCGTGAAGACCGAAACAAAAAAGGCCTCAGCCATTTCCCCATCGCCTACCACTAAGTCCCCCTTCTCATCCTCTAAGGGTCCAACGTTCACCCTAGCCAGCCTCTTCCTTTTTATATATTTATAAAAACTCTTGCTATCCTTTTTTATATTAAGCGCTAGCCCAGCTTCATAGTTTCTCCTACCCTTCTTTATCAACTTCTTTGTCAATCTTTGTTGACATTTAAACCTCTCCCAATCCTCTTCTCGCCCACGACTCTTAGCTACTCTAAACGCCTCCGCTTTTAATTTAACACTTTCATAAGAACATAAGAACATAAAAAATAGGAACAGGAGTCGGCCATCTGGCCCTTCGAGCCTGCCCCACCATTCAATAAGATCATGGCTGATCTGTCGTGGCTCAGTTCCACTTTCCCGCCCTCTCCCCATAACCCTTAATCCCCTCGCTTATCAAAAACCCATCAACCCGCTTCTTAAAAATATTTAGCGAGGCAGCCTCCACCACTTCAACGGGCTTCGTTATCCACAGCTGATTATAAGCGAGGGGATTAAGGGTTATGGGGAGAGGGCGGGAAAGTGGAACTGAGCCACGACAGATCAGCCATGATCTTATTGAATGGCGGGGCAGGCTCGAAGGGCTAGATGGCCTACTCCTGCTCCTATTTCTTATGTTCTTATGTTCTTATGTCCTATGATCCTTTTTAACCATCGGAATAAATTTCTGCTGAGCACCAAGAAAGATCTCCTTAAAGATCCTCCACTGTTCCTCAGCAGACCTACCTCCCAATGCGCTCCCCCAATCAACATTCGCCAATTCCTCTCTCATCCTACCGTACTCCCCTCTGTTCAAACAAAGGACACATGTCCGGGAACCCACTTTCTCCTCCTCCATCTGCATCAGAAACTCCACCATACAATGATCACTCTTCCCAAGAGGATCCTTCACCACAAGGTCCCTAATTCTACCCGCCTCATTACATAGCACCAGATCCAAGATAGCTCGCTCCCTCGTCAGCTCCAACACACACTGTTCAAGGAAACTATCCCGGCAGCATTCCAACAACTCTTCCTCAAGCCTACTGCGTCCAGCATGGGTCGACCAATCAATATGTAGATTGAAATCCCCCATAATTATCACCGTCCCATTCCTGCACGCCGCATTTATTTGCACGTTTACAGCCCGCCCCACCTCCAGATCATTATTCGGGGGCCTATAGACAACACCCACCAGCGTCTTCCTCCCTTTGCTGTTCCTAATCTCCACCCACAACGATTCCACTTTCTGCTCTTTGGTTCCTATATCATCCCTTACTACCACCCTGATGCTATCCTTAATCAGCACAGCTACCCCCCCCACTTTTCCCTCCCCCCTATCCTTCCTAAACACTGGATACCCCTGGACATTCAGCTCCCAGTCCCTGTCACCTTGCAGCCACGTCTCTGTAATGGCCACCAGATCATATCTGGTGGGGGATTGAATTTAGGAGTCGCAGCGTCATGTTGCAACTGTACACAACTCTGGTGTGGCTGCACTTGGAGTATTGTGTGCAGTTCTGGTCCCCACATTACAGGAAGGATGTGGAGGCTTTGGAGAGGGTGCAGAGGAGGTTTACCAGGATGTTGCCTGGTATGGTGGGGAGGTCCTATGAGGAGAGACTGAGGGATTTGGGGTTGTTTTCGCTGGAAAGAAGGCGGCTAAGAGGGGATCTTATTGAAACATATAAGATGTTTCGAGGTTTAGATAGGGTGGACAGTGATAGCCTTTTTCCTCTGATGGAGAAATCTAGCACGAGGGGGCATGGCTTTAAGTTAAGGGGAGGTAGATATAGGACGGATGTCAGGGGTAGGTTCTTTACCCAGAGGGTGTTGAGGGACTGGAATGCCCTGCCTGCTGCAGTTGTAAATGCGCCTAGTTTGGGGGCGTTTAAGAGATCCGTGGATAGGTTTATGGATGGAAAGGGATTGGTTTAGGTTAGAGGGTCATTGCTTTTTAACTGGTCGGCGCAACATTGTGGGCCGAAGGGCCTGTTCTGCGCTGTAATGTTCTATGTTCTATATCCATTTGTGCTGATCTGCGCCACCAGCTCATCCACTTTATTCCGAATGCTTCGTGCATTCAGATAAAGCGCCTTCATCCCAGCCTTCTTCTGGACCCTATTTGCCAGAACGCCACCAACTATACTCACGCCCCCTACTCCCTCTATTATTGGGACATCCTCGGCCTCTTCCCTTACCTGTACCCTCTCCTTAACTTTAGACCCCGTAATGTCACCTACTCTCACGCCCTCCCCACCCCTCCTAATTAGTTTAAAGCCCTGTCTACAGTCCTATTTACACGATTTGCCAGGACTCTGGTCCCAGCACGGTTCAGACCAACCCCATCCTGCCCAAACAGGTCCCACCTACCCCACTACTGGTGCCAATGCCCCATAAATTCAAACCCATTCCTCCCACACCAATCCTTGAGCCACCCATTCACTTCCTTAATCCTATCAACCCTACGCCCGTCTGCACTCGGTTCAGGCAGTCGTCCAGAGATAACCACCTTGTCGGTTCTACTTTTTAATTCCATTCCCAGCTTTTCATACTCCCTCCCCAGATCCTCAGTTCGCATTTTGCCTACATCGTTGGTACCCACATGTACCACAACGACTGGATTCTCACCCTCCCACTCCAGGTTCCTCTGCAGCCCAGATGCGACATCCTGGACCTGAGCACCAGGCAGACAACACACCCTTCTGTGCACTTTGTCATTGTGACAAAGGACAGTGTCAATACCCTTCACCCCACTATCCCCAATCACTACTACGTTCCTTTTCACCTTCTGTTTGTCTATGTCCTGTGTCTGCATCACTGTACTGTGTGCAGTTTGCTCACCAACCTCACCTCCCTCATTCTCGTCCAGACTGGAAGCAAGAACCTCAAACCTGTTATGCAGATTGAGAGGCTGAGGCATTTGGTCCCCACCCTCCTTCCTCTCCGCAGCCCCCTCCTGTTCCTGACCCTTAGAGTTAGCCAGTCTAGGGGGTGTGGATGTCTCTGCACCCCATTATCAATGGCACCCTCCCTCCCCCTGATGAGCCTCAGTGTCTGTAGCTCAGAGGCCAGCTCATCTACTTTGAGCTGGAGCTCCTCCAGCAACCTGCACTTACTGCAGACATGGTCACTGGGAAGGACCCTGGGGTCCACCAGCTCCCACATCATACAGAAACAACACATCACATGCCCCTCCATTATTCCCTGTAGTAATATTGAGCAACGATTTGAACGCAAACTTACCAGGCCCTTTTCTCCAGAGCCCTTTGTTCCCAAGCCCTAGAAGCTCGCTCAGCTTCCCTCTCACTCCGCTGCCCGCTCCGACGCTGCCCGCTGTCTACACCAGGCCTCCTTTTAAACCTGGCGCTGTTTAAAAGCCTGCTTACCCACAAATCCCTGCTATCCACTCCCTTAGAATTCTTAAAGCGGTAAACACAAAAAGCCCGCATAAATGCTTTTAAATGAATCTAACAGTTCTACAAGGTAAGTTCTTACTAAACACTAAAAAGCCCGCGAAAATGCTATTAAATGATTTAAACAGTTTTTGAACAGGTAATTTCTTACCTGACTCACTGCTCCTTCACTCCGCCTGCTCCAGCAAACAATGGAAGGGTTCACCCAGTTCACCCTTCTGATCTTCAACCCAGCTAAGACTCCTACCCTTGATATTGTACTCCTTCATCCCATTGGTCCTGCCAAAATGGACCACTACACATTTATCCGCGTTGAAGTCCATCTGCCACTTCTCCGCCCAGTCTTGCATCCTGTCTATGTCACGCTGCAACTTCTGACATCCCTCCAGACTATCCACAACACCACCAAACTTCGTATCGTTGGCGAACTTACCAACCCATCCCTCCACTTCCTCATCCAGGTCATTTATGAAAATGACAAACAGCAAGGGTCCTAGAACAGATCCCTGGGGCACTCCACTGGTGACCAACCTCCATTTCCTCTCCCATCCCCCGACACACACAGAACACGGAAAATTCCAGCACAGGAACAGGCCCTTCGGCCCCTCCAATCCTGCACCGACCATGCTGCCCCCGACTGAACTAAAACCCCTCTCCTTCCAGGGACCGTATCCCTCTATTCCCATCCTATTCATGGATTTGTCCAGACGCCCCTTAAAAGTCACTACCGTATCCGCTTCCACTCCCTCCCCCGGCAGCGAGTTCCAGGCACCCACCCCCCTCTGTGTAAAAAATCTGCCTCGTACATCTCCTTTAAACCTTGCCCCTCGCACCTTAAACCTGTGCCCCCCAGTAATTGACTCTTCCACCCTGGGAAAAAGCTTCTGACTATCCACTCTGTCCATGCATCTCATAATCTTGTAGATTTCTATCAGGTCTCCCCTCACCCTCCATCGCTCCAGTGAGAACAAACCAAGTTTCTCCAACCTCTCCTCATAGCTAATGCCCTCCATACCAGGCAACATCCTGGTAAATCCTTTCTGTACCCTCTCCGAAGCCTCCACATCC
Source organism: Carcharhinus amblyrhynchos (assembly GCF_965287045.1). Lineage (NCBI taxonomy): Eukaryota > Metazoa > Chordata > Chondrichthyes > Carcharhiniformes > Carcharhinidae > Carcharhinus > Carcharhinus amblyrhynchos. The sequence continues at coordinate 20,109 of NW_027651099.1, forward strand.
TTCTGGTAGTGTGGCGACCAGAATTGAACACTATATTCCAAGTGCATCCTAACTAAGGTTCTATAAAGCTGCAACATGACTTGCCAATTTTTAAACTCAATGCCCCGGCCGATGAAGGCAAGCATGCCGTGTGCCTTCTTGACTACCTTCTCCACCTGCATTGCCACTTTCAGTGACCTGTGTACCTGTACACCCAGATCCCTCTACCTATCAATACTCTTAAGGGTTCTGCCATTTACTGTATATTTCCTATCTGTATTAGACCTTCCAAAATACATCACCTCACATTTGTCCAGATTAAACTCCATCTGCCATCTCTCCATCCAAGTCTCCAACTGATCTATATCCTGCTCTATCCTCTGATGGTCCTCATCGCTGTCCACAAATCCACCAACCTTTGTGTCGTCTACAATCTTACTAATCAATCCAGTTACATTTTCCCCCAAATCATTTATATATATTACAAACAGCAAAGGCCCCAGCACTGATCCCTGAGGAACACCACTTGTCACAGCCCTCCATTCAGAAACACACCCTTCCACTGCTACCCTCTGTCTCTGTGACTGAGCCAGTTTTGTATCCACCTTACCAACTCACCTCTAATCCCGATCGACTTCACCTTCTGCATTAGTCTGTCGTGAGGGTCCTTGTCAAAGGCCTTACTGAAGTCCATGTAGACAACATCCACTGCCCTACCCTCATCAATCATCTTCATCACTTCCTCAAAAAACTCAATCAAGTTAGTGAGACGCGACCTCCCCTTCACAAAACCATGTTGTCTCTCACTAATACGTCCACTTATTTCCAAGTGGGTATAAATCCTGTCTTGAAGAATTCTCTCCAATAACTTCCCTATCACTGATGTAAGGCTCACCAGCCTGTAATTACCTGGATTATTCTTGTTACTCAACCATTCCTTTTCATTCCATGGATCATTCCTGGAAATGGTTCAGAGGAGGTTCACAAGGCCAGCACATTCTTCCTTAGATCGGGATATTGGGGAGCTGGAGGAAGCAGAGTGAAAAGTCTGACAACACCAGGTTTTAGTCCAACCGATTTATTTGATAGTAAACTCACTAGCTTTTGGGGTTAGTCCCTTCGTCAGGTGAATGGAGAGTTCTGGCCTCAGACAGAGCATATAAAGCACAGACAGTTTAGAGATTACTGATTAGAATGCGAATCCTTACACCTAACCTGCTGTTCAAGACCTGAAGTGGCCGACAATGTGAGTGGTAGGAGCACTGATCACAGTTTAAAGAGATGTGTATTGTCTCCAGACAGTACAGTAAGTGAGGTTTCACAAACCCAGGCAAGTCACGGGGGTTACAGATAGTGCGACATGAACCCAAGATCCCTGTTGAGACCGTCCTCATGTGTGCGGAACTTGGCTATCAGTCTCTGTTCAGCGACTCTGCGCTGTCGTGTGTCGTGAAGGCCGCCTTGGAGAATGCTTACCCGAAGGTCAGAGGCTGAATGCCCGTGACCACTGAAGTGTTCGCCAACAGGAAGGGAACAGAAGGCCAAGGCGGCCTTCACGACACACGACAGCGCAGAGTCGCTGAGCAGAGACTGATAGCCAAGTTCCGCACACATGAGGACGGTCTGAACAGGGATCTTGGGTTCATGTCGCACTATCTGTAACCCCCGTGACTTGCCTGGGTTTGCAAAACCTCACTTACTGTACTGTCTGGAGACAATACACATCTCTTTAACCTGTGATCAGTGCTCCTTCCACTCACATTGTCAGCCACTTCAGGTCTTGAACAGCAGGTTAGGTGTAAAGATTCGCATTCTAATCAGTAATCTCTAAACTGTCTGTGCTTTATATGCTCTGTCTGAGGCCAGAACCTGACGAAGGACTAACCCCGAAAGCTTGTGAGTATATTATCAAATAAATAGGTTGGACTAAAACCTGGTGTTGTCAGACTTTTTACTGTGTTTACGCCAGTCCAATGCCGGCATACCCACATCATGACTACTATCGGAAGCAGAGTGGACATTGATGTGTAATGTGATGTCCAGAATGTAATACACAGCAATGTGTCTTCATTACAGGAATGTGTGAACCCGTGTTGTAACGCCAGTGACTGCACTCTGACCCCAGGAGCTCAGTGTGCTCACGGACTCTGCTGCAGCAAGTGCCAGGTATCAGATTCTGGCTGGGGAGAGCGCGGGAAGGGAGCGCGAGGAAGGAGGGAGCACGAGGGAGGGAGCGCGAGGGAGGGAGCGCGAGGAGGGAGCGCGAGGGAGGGAGCGCGAGGGAGGGAGCGCGAGGGAGGGAGCGCGAGGAGGGAGCGCGAGGGAGGGAGCGCGAGGGAGGGAGCGCGAGGGAGGGAGCGCGAGGGAGGGAGCGCGAGGGAGGGAGCGCGAGGAGGGAGCGAGAGGGAGGGACGCGAGGAGGGAGCGCGAGGGAGGGAGCGCGAGGGAGGGAGCGCGAGGGAGGGAGCGCGAGGAGGGAAGCGCGAGGAGGGAGCGCGAGGAGGGAGCGCGAGGGAGGGAGCGCGAGGGAGGGAGCGCGAGGAGGGAGCGCGAGGGAGGGAGCGCGAGGGAGGGAGCGCGAGGAGGGAGCGCGAGGGAGGGAGCGCGAGGGGAGGGCGGGGAGGGAGGGAGCACGAGGGAGGTGGAACGCGAGGGAGGGAGGGAGCGCGGGAGCGCGAGGAGGGAGGGAGCGCGAGGAAGGGTGCGCAAGGGAGGGTGCGCGAGGGAGGGAGCGCAGGAGGAGGAGCACGAGGAAGGGAGCGTGAGGGAGGGAGCGCGAGGGAGGGAGGGAGCGCGGGGAGGGAGGGAGCGCGAGGGAGGGAGGGAGCGCGGGGAGGGAGGGAGCGCGAGGGAGGGAGGGAGCGTGAGGGAGGGAGCGTGAGGGAGGAGCGCGAGGGAGGGAGCGCGAGGAGGGAGCGCGAGGGAGGGAGCGCGAGGAGGGAGCGCGAGGGAGGGAGCGCGAGGAGGGAGCGCGAGGGAGGGAGCGCGAGGGAGGGAGCGCGAGGGAGGGAGCGCGAGGAGGGAGCGCGAGGGAGGGAGCGTGAGGGAGGGAGCGCGAGGGAGGGAGCGCGAGGGAGGAGCGCGAGGAGGGGAGCGCGAGGAGGGAGCGCGAGGAGGGAGCGCGAGGGAGGGAGCGCGAGGAGGGAGCGCGAGGGAGGGAGCGCGAGGAGGGAGCGCGAGGGAGGGAGCGCGAGGAGGGAGCGCGAGGGAGGGAGCGCGAGGGAGGGAGTGCGGGGAGGGAGGGAGCACGAGGGAGGGTGGAACGCGAGGGAGGGAGGGAGCGCGGGAGCGCGAGGAGGGAGGGAGCGCGAGGAAGGGTGCGCAAGGAGGGTGCGCGGGGAGGGAGCGCAGGGGAGGGAGGCAGCACGAGGAAGGGAGCGTGAGGGGAGGGAGCGCGAGGGAGGGAGAGCGCGGGGAGGGAGGGAGCGCGAGGGAGGGAGGGAGCGCGGGAGCGCGAGGAGGGAGGGAGGCGCGAGGAAGGGTGCGCAAGGGAGGGTGCGCGAGGGAGGGAGCGCAGGGAGGGAGGGAGCACGAGGAAGGGAGCGGGAGGAGGGCAGGGAGGGAGGGAGCGCGGGGAGGGAGGGAGCCGCGAGGGAGGGAGGGGAGGCGCGCGGGAGGGAGGGAGCGCGAGGGAGGGAGCGCGAGGAGGGAGGGAGCGCGGGGGAGGCGGGGAGGAGCGCAGCCGGGGGGGTGCTGGGGAGTAGGTGGGGATTGGTGCGGGTTGCGGAGGAGGGGTTGTAGGGGGAGTGGGGGGGTGGTGGGTGATGGTTGGAGGGGGTAGGGGAACATAAGAACATAAGAAACATAAGAAATAGGAGCAGGAGTAGGCATCTAGCCCTTCGAGCCTGCCCCGCCATTCAATAAGATCATGGCTGATCTGTCGTGGCTCAGTTCCACTTTCCCCGCCCTCTCCCCATAACCCTTAATCCCCTCTCTTATCAAGAACCCATCAACCCGCTTCTTAAATATATTGAGCGAGGCAGCCTCCCACCACTTCAACGGGCAGAGAATTCCAGAGATTCACCACCTTTTGAGTGAAGAAGTTCCTCCTCAACTCCGTTCTAAACCGCCTCCCTTTATCTTGAGGCTGTGCCCCCTAGTCCTACTGTCCTTTCTGAGCGGGAAGAGTC